>NC_071984.1:1978330-1980244 GCF_026283585.1 Hylaeus volcanicus | reverse complement strand
TGAGTAAAGCTTTGATACTGGAAGCTTTATTGAGTAAAGCTTTGATAAAAGATCGCGAGCGAAACGATCGAACAGATAAGAGTAGGCCAGTTGTAGCGAGCGCAGAAACGGCGAGAGAACTTTTTTTTAATGTTGTCGGAGGTGTAGTTGTGGCTGGCGAGGCCTTTCAAAAACGGTAGAGCCCGTGGGAACCAGCTGTGTTTATCGCGGATAAACATTGACACTGGGGGCGACCTGTTGCTAATGGTATCGTATCGTATCGACATTCTAATCCGCGCTTTATCTCGCATAAATCTTCGCTAATAATATGGCCCGATATTTCGTGCATGGGAGCAGGACGTGAAATCTAAAGAGAACGAAAGTGAAAGGCGTAAATTCCATTGCCACTGCGCACCACACGCCGAACCACGTGCGTTCTGCACTTTTTCCATACGTTGCTGGATGAATGAAATGATTAAGTGTATCGATTAGACAGGGTATGACACGTTTATTCTGTGAAATTTAGCGTGGAATATCGAAACATTTATAACGTTTAATATCTACGTAGACTATCCATGTATACAATTATAAATAACGGTTAAATTAAAGCAGGAGTGTCGTAGCGTGGCAATGGTCCAGTGGAGAACGCGCTCGACTAGTAACGCGGAGAGCCCGAGTTCGAATCCTCTCGGGTGCGCGATTATTTTTCATCCGAAAAATAGCGATGAATCGTCAGCCACGTGTCGTTTACGATGATTTCTTCCAATAAACTTGTCTCGATTCGCATTCCTCGAGAAAAGGTCATCGAGCCAAGTTACACACTAATGGGGAATGTCGGCGTGTATTAGAACGATCTTTAAACGGATTTAGCGCTACGCAACAAAGACTTTCACCGAATGACTATTTCTCGGTATTTAGGCGAAGACTGAAGCAACGCGTTCAGGTGGTTTTTGCGACATATCCACGGCTCGCGACGCTTTCGTTAGGTAATTAGAGGATTTATTAGAATCCGTGGAAGGCTCGCAATAGATACGTCCGACACCGTAGCGTTTATAACTGTACAGACGATAGCGATCGCTTTATAGAGCCGAACGATCTTCCTCGACGCCAAGGTCTTTGGCAAGGCAAAAAGGAATCGCGGTCTGTCACAGTCTGATAATCAGCGTGCCGCGAACGCTGATAAGGAACAATAACCCCGGATAATTAAGGCTTTAATTGCTTTCCGTTTAAGTGCTTCCTTAAATTGCGCCCGAAACGTTTCCATGAATGAAGCTTTTCCGCTCCGTGGGAGGTAAATATTTTTAACGAATCGTTCGTGACAACAACTGTTGGTAATTATCGACTAAATACCCCTGTAACAGATGATAACGATAATGCGCGCCACGCTGGCTGGTCCTGTGCTCCCATTAACAAGTATTCCGAGATCCAGCGGCGTGACCGGTACCATTAATTAATTAGCTATTCTAATCTGTCCTTATTCCCCTGGACCTGTAACGAGACTCGGTATCGTTCACTCCGCTCTAGAAATTCGACGATCGTGCCGAACGAACCACTTCCGGAATTTCTGTTACGCGTATCGACGCTTTATTAATCCTGTTAACATTTATGCTCGTCGGTTACCCTAACCGTACTCATCCTGGTTAGAGGAGCATCGACCTTCCGATTTACATAATTTTTTAAACGTATACACTCTATACGAGCCATGAACGTGTGCGTGCATCCCTTAGGAATCATTTTGATTATATTTGTTCTAATATCTCTGAGAAACTATAAGAGATATCTGTTCTGATATCTAAGAATATCTAAGAAACTATAAGAATATTTGTTCTAATATCTCTGAGAAACTATAAGAGATATTTGTTCTAATATCTCTGAGAAACTATAAGAGATATTTGTTCTAATATCTCTGAGAAACTATAAGAATATTTGTTCTAA
>NC_071984.1:1963951-1978320 GCF_026283585.1 Hylaeus volcanicus | reverse complement strand
CTATAAGAATATTTGTTCTAATATCTCTGAGAAACTATAAGAGATATCGATCAAAGTTTCAATGCGAAATTAAATGGTTTTTATACAATGAGTGCTTTTAATAATGAACATTTTTTGGTTGAAACTTCAAAAAGAAAGATATAAAAAGATGTAGCTAATTTTCCAAAATTCGTAGCTCTCTTAATAACGATCATTTTGGATTGAACATTTTTCCCCCTCGTAGATCTCTTGTAACCCTGCGAAAATCATATAAAAAGTTTTGCTCTAAAGTGAAAGCACAATTTTTTAAAAATAGGATAATGATTTTTCCAAGAAACTTCTCCATGTCGATTTTGGTCAAGATCTGAAATTGTCTACAAAAATAATTTTGTCAATTCCTCGTCCAAAATGAAGCATTTTTTTTGTTAAACATAACATGTTAAGCATAACACGTTAAGCATAACATGTTAAGCATAACATGTATCCCTAATTTTTGTTGTTTATGAAGAAAAAGTTACCACGGTAAAGAAGAAAATTTATTTGGAAAAAAAGTGATCTTTTGAAAAAAATGTTTTAAACAAAAGTTGTACATCTCGTCGAGATATGAAATTGTTGTCGAGTATGTTTTTTCGAGAAACGAATATTTTTCGAGATATTTTAATTTTTATTTTTCTTGACTCGTCATTGCATTTTTATTGAATTTTTTTCTCGTAAACGACACAAGTTACGCCTATATGTTATTCAACGAAAAATGCTTCATTTTCACCGTGGAAGTGAAAAATAATTTTTATAAACAATTTCCGATCACGATGAAAATCGATATAGGGGGACCCTTGAGAATTCTTGTAAAAATCATTATTCTATTTTTAAAAAATTAGGTTTTCATTTTACCGAAAAATTTTCCATATGTTTTTCGCGGGGTTACGAGAGATCTACGAGGAAAAAAAATGTTCGATCCAAAACGATCGTTATTAAGAGAGCTACGAATTTTGGAAAATTAGCTACATCTTTTCGTATTTTTCTTTTAAAAGGAACTAAAAAAGTAGACTCTTTCGATAGTTTGATATTTTTTCAGAAATCTTGAATCACTCATTAGAATTATTGCTTCGTATCGGACCCGATCGACACACCCTGTATAAAACTGTAGAGATACGGTGAAGAGTGACAAGAACGCCAGGAAAGGAATTCGTGCACCGTTCTTCGTTTGCCATCGATAGAAACATGGCGACGACACGCGTTTACTTCGGCCATTGACGTGTAACGGGTTCGGTCTATGGACTCTGGTCTGTCGCGGTTCGTTTAGGCCGCGCAAATTTAGCCTGTTCCCGTACGTCACGGTCCTCGATTACCACTCCTACCCCGGACCTACATTTCACATGGAAAACCCTATATCGAATTCCATAAAAGTGCGATAGTTTCACCTCTGCGAAACTGCTCTATATAGTCGCGTCGTTTCCCTTTGTTATTCGTTAAAACGTTCGCATTCAATTGAGCGAGAAATATCCGAAGAAATGACACGCTGTTTGCGATATGAAAGTCCCGGTATAGCATTAGCAAGGTGGTATTTCGCATTTGTGCAATGGACTGTACCAAGGTTAAGCTTGTACACAACAGCAAGACACGACGTAATGGCCCATACACAGGGCATTGCGCGACGTTTCGAAATCGCATACGCCCCTTGCGTACTCGCCTATATAAAACGGGTTATACTGTATACTTTCTCTGAGAATTCCCTTCTAGTTTCAGAAACGGACGAATAGAAATGGAATCCCAGATGAAAGGTTTTCCAATAGATACTGTAGGATTTTGTCCTTCCACAGCTTGTACAGTTACTAAACATTAAATTGTAATAGCTGTCAAGTTGTGACTTATATGTACATCATAGCCATTACATTAAAGACTCATTGATGGTTAACGTAGCAAAATGGCAAGGAACTATTTCTATTTAAGCTGATGCTTTAAGTAATTGAATGTAAAAGCCCTGAACTAATTTCTCTTCAATTTTCAGATGCACACCTGTGGGCGTTGGCACTGCTATTAGCAGCCATAGTCGGTTCCGTAGCAGCAACATCTAGTTGCCCATGGGCCCAACACGTGACGGATCTGGAGAGTTCCTGTATCTGCGACTACAACCTGGCCAGGGAACTCTCGGTGCAATGCGACATCGTCGATTACGAGCTGCTGATGACCGCCATGCAGCGTTATGCGACGAAAAACACCGTGGATTTACTTTACGTTAACAATAGCACGATTACAGTTCTGAAGAATGACTCCTTCACGGGATTTAGGATTAACAACGTGCAGCTGTCCGGCTGCCAAATTAGAGTCATCGAGGCAGAAGCCTTCAAAGGGCAGGAAACTTGTTTGAAGAGTCTGAACTTGAAGGATAACGAGCTGACAGAAGTTCCAAGTAGTATATTGAAAACTCTGAGGAATCTGACCGTGTTGGACCTGTCGATGAACAAAATTACAAGAGTGAACGATAATGCTTTCGCTGGCATGAGATTGGTTACGCTGAAACTCTCTGATAACGAAGTTACTCTAGCTCCTGGATCGTTTCGAGGTTTGGAGAGATCGTTGAAGAACCTGAATTTGAAAGGGACTAGACAGAAGAAGATACCAGAGGGTCTCAGGGGCTTGAAGACTCTGGCATTCCTCGATCTATCCCAAAACAGTATTCGAGAGCTTCCTGGATCCGCTGGGACGAAGGCCTTCGAAGGACTGGAATCACTGACTGGATTGAACCTCGAAAGGAACCTGATTCAAAATATCGGAGCGGATGCTTTCTATGGAATCAAGAATACGTTGAGCTCTTTAAGTTTGCTGAACAATCTCATCCCAGACTTCCCCACGGCTGCTATCAACAGCGTTCAGGATCTTAGAGTAAGTTCAGAAACGCGTAATTGCACGCGAGCAAGACCTATATAGAGTTTGGTTAAAAGTTACTTAAATTCAGGTACTAGACATTGGATTCAACTTGATAACGGACCTGCCCGTGAATGCTTTCGAGAAGAATCCATCGATAACTCTTCTGGCGATCGATGGAAATCCTCTGTCGACTATTCCTGAAGAAGCCCTCGCTGGATTGAACGGAACGCTTCGTGGGCTGAGTTTGGGAGGTCGATTTCTAGTCTGCGATTGCAAATTGCGATGGATCGTGGACTGGATAAAAACCAGAGATCTCCAAGTGACTAGTCGGGAGCGTAAGCCGCAATTTTGCGGCAGCCCGCAGAATTTGCAGGACAAGAGCTTTTATAACATAGATCCGGAAGGTGAAGCATTTAAGATACAGATCTGAACATTAGTCGTATTACAATATTTCATACGAACCTAATTAAGGGTTATAATTACATATAGCGTATTCTTTTAGAAATGAACTGCGAGAGAACACCAGAAATCATTGGAATCGGTACAGTGGAAAGCGTGGACACGAGAGAACCAACAGGAGCTCTAGGAGTAGCGAGCAGTTACAGCCCAGTTACTCGACCCTCGACCGCTGTTTCCACTTCGACGAGTACAACGACGACGACGACAACGACACCTGCACCGTCTACAACCGAACAGAAACCGACCGAAACGAGCTCGACTACCCCAAGATCCCCCACCAGCAGGCCAACGGTTGCTCGGACGGGTAACGTCGTGATAATGAGGACTACGGTGTCCCCTCCGAAACACGTTCAGGACCATTTGCAGCCGCACCAACCGAGACCACCTTTGGTGCTTGGTTCTCCGCTTTACAAACCAAAGACGAACGAAAAGGACATCGTGGTTAAGGACGTGCTGAGACAGGATAATGCTGTGATCATATACTGGGACACCAATGCAGCAAACATTCTAGGGTTCAAAGTTATTTATCGACTGTTTGGAGATGGTAACTTTAAACAAGCGCCGCCACTTGAGGCCAGCGAAAGAGAGTTCAAGATAAAGAACGTGCCTTCGCAGGTGCGGTACCATAGCGTTGATAATTTGTAAGAAAATTATGACTCTTCGTACATGTGTTTGTTTTTTATTATAGGAATGTATAGTAGTATGCGTGGTTTCCTTGGAAGAAACCAACATCACCCCAGCAAATGTACCATATAATCAATGTAGAGAAGTGAGAACGGAAAATTCGCCTACGTCCAACATGGACAAGATTACTATCGCTGCCAGTGCAGCTATATGCGCCACGATAGTGGTCGCTGTGATAATATTCATCGTCGCGAACCGTCGAAGGGCCAGGAAACTTCACACGCTTCATACCATCGATCAGACGAAAATGGGAGGGCCGATCGCTGGACTGCCCGTTAATTGTTGCTCTAACGTTGGTCCGACCCCCAGCCCCGGTGGGCCGTTGTCCTCGATGGCGACGCTCAGCGCTTACAATGCTCAGAAAGAATGGGACCAAGTATCCGCGTATAGTAATAGAAGCATACCGAGACCTAGGATATTCCCGATAGAACGACAAGGTACAAACGGAGAACTATTCGAGTTGAGAAATGAATTGTAAGAGTGTTTGTCGTAAAATTGCTAATATTTTATGATTGTTTGCAGGGTCGATAACGAGGGCTTCCTGTATCGACGAGGTCAGATCTCAAACGAGCCACTACAACAGCGGGAAAGTGTCGACCCGATCCGTAGTCGACGGTCAATCGCAGCACAGTTTTTCCAACACCTCCACGAGATATTTTACGAACAACACGTTGTCGTCTAATCTAGCTAACACGAGACCAGGTCAGTAGGCGAGTGGCTGGCTGGAGAATAAAGGTTCGTAAGGATTCAGTTTCACGTTTTTCCTTTTAGAGTTGAGACAATCTCGGCAGTCATTGGCGGCAGCATCCGATAGGATGTCGCGAACAAACTTCTCACCGAGTCATATGCCGTCGCACACTTCGTCCAGGAGGCAGAGACCGCGATCGTGCAACCGTACTTTGGAACAGAATCCTCCGCGACCTGGTAGCCGATACAGCATAGCCGACTCGACGCACACTCTCAACAATTACGAGGAAAACAATTGGACCGATCATGACATGGATATATACATGGCGCGCAATCCAACTGCGAGGACCGGTCACATGCCTCTTTAACTTAAAACACTATACGTGTACAGTTTTGCTCAAACGTGTTCAGTGACATTTTTTATTCGGAGCATTTGGACTGCTCTTGCTCGATTAGGTGTATTATATGACATTTAAGGAGACGCAGAGTTCGTAAATAATTTAGTATAACGACAGCAAGCTACGTTATTGCAAGTATCGCGCGTAAGCGAATGCATTAAAATTGAGGGCAGCTCAACCATAACAATACGGAGGAGAATGTTATAATAGCTTTAAGGAAGTTGACATAAAGTATTTTAAAACGCACATTAAGAGAATATGCTATGTGTGCTTGAATCAAACGTTATGATTTGCTTGACTAAGGCACACGATCTCTAGGAAAGATTTTAGCGATAAGTCGTAAATGAGTCTAGATTAATGTGTATGAGTGGTGAATGTGTTTTTATCCAAAGACTATATCATATAAATGAACATTTATCGAAATCTGAGTTGTACCGATGTACAAAGTACTTTACGACATACGACATGCCCTGGTAACGAGAGTTTTCTGCTAGAAAAGAATTGATTTTATATATATTTTTAAATAACAGTTATTTTATAAGTTTCAGTACTGGAATAAAAAATTAAAACTGAACGCATACATGGTGAAATTCTCGGACAAACTTCGCGCCTTGCGTATCGTGTAATAAATAAATAAAACACGCGGTACTCACCCTGGTATGAGGATGTTCTTCTCCCAGCGAAATCTGATTTCTTGTACGATCTCGTACCATAATTGTGCCAGTGCTGATACTCCTCCGAGGTTATGTGTGCAGTGTGCCGCAACGATCGCAAGGCGCCAAACTAAGCTGTCCATAGGACAGGTTTTCACACCTTTCCACTGTTCTTCGTCCATGCTGCTTATGCTCGTATCGCTGTACGGAGCTTTCTGAAACAGTGGTCGATTATATTAATCAGTACAATTTTTATTATTCAAAAGAAAGATAGCTAAAGAATATATACCACTCACAGAATTTTCATCCGCGTCAGGAAAAAGAAAATAAAGTATCGACAATAATATTTCCTCCGATATCGGTCCTTCCACGTTTTTGTTCTTTTTCGTGGTAGCTTTACTGACGACTGTCGAAATCGTAGGTATCCTAGACTCCGTCAATATATTAAAGACCGCGCTCAACGATTGATCCTCGCGCTGAGCGTAAATCACAGCATCCCCGAGCAAGTCTACCAAATTTTTTTGATTATTGCAAAGTTGCAGAAATTCTGTTAAATATTCTCCGAGCAAACAAGCCGGCGAGGAAACCATTTTAACTTGCACAGACCACTCGGGAGCTTGCTGCGGGTCTAAATCCGTGAAATTTTCGCTGTCGACCACGACGTTCTCAGACACATCTGCCCACGTGGTAAACAGAAGAAGCTCTCTGAAACGACGAATCGAATTATTTTACAAATTCAAGTAATTATTCGTCATAACGTAAGGACCTTACGCGATGGGATCGAACGTTGCCCCGAATGGTAGTTTGCCAAGTTCAGCAACGCCTAACGTTTCTCCTTGCATGAAATCGAAGTCTGGAGGCTCTTGAGTCCACGTGCTAATAGTCCAGTCCTTGAGTAGATACGAAAACCTTACGGATATCATCACAGGATCGAGCCTCACTCTGCAACCTTCGCCCACTTTTTGTTTAAATAAAGCAAGCAAACCTGGAAACAATGCTTATTTGTAAAACAACTATTAAAATTACTTTCAAATGTTTGTTTCTCAAAGTATATTCATACCGTTCAGGTACTTGCAGTGAGGAGGTATTTTTCTCAAATGTACCATGTTAAAGTGACCGTAAATTCCTTTGCCGATACTGGTACCAAGGTACATCTTTTGCCATGGTTCTTGCACTTGTACGAACGTTGGTATATCGCTGAAATCAGTATCAGATAAATTTCACCATGGCGGTAATGTTTATCAGAGTGCTTCTGTAATTACCAATTGGCGTTAGTCGCGGCGATTGCGAAAGAACTAAGCAAGATTCTAATTTTAGTTTCATCTGTTACGGATTCTCTTTTAGCGGATTGTAAAACAAGGAATTCTCTGATGCCGTAGTAACGAGGTATCTCTAGATAATCCCCCTCAATTCTGGCGAAGTCATTTGCTGCGTTTAGCACATCTATTTGGCATTGTACTCTTTCATCTTCTCCATCTTCCAAGGGACTGTCTACATCTGTGTCCTCGAGCTTCAATCTATAGTGCTTGAGAGTAAATTCAGCATCTAAAATATGGAGAATATATATTATTCGCATGTAGCTTCATGTACTACGGAATGGAAACAGTACACGGTTACCACGAACAAGTTTCAATTGGATTTTGATCAAGCGAAGGAATACATATGTGCAAACAAACCAGCGAAATGAAGTTTCTCCGTGTTCTCTTCCCATTGATGTTTGGTAAAGTCTCCTGGTTTTAGGGTACATCCGATTTTTATGTTGCGTAGTTTCCACTCGTGCATAATTTCTTCCAAACGCGCAATGAACATCTCCCATTCCGTGGCGGTCGTGAAATCGTGATGATAAAAGTCCTCGATTTCAACGTTGTTCATTTCTTGGAGTAATTCGGAGCTTTGTTTACTGGACGACCCGTTCTGCTCGTCTGGTGCTCGGTGTTTGACAATTAGTTGTTACCCGTCGAGTTCGAAGTTGAAGTACTTTGCGCCAGAGGGCAACGACAGGGTACCTCTCTCGCATGCGCTCGATCTGCTTCTGATTTTCATACATATATGTATACAGTCCGGTGAAGTTTGAATAAATCTTGGTTTTGAATTTTGCAGGCATGACTTCGACAACACAGAAGAAAATTTGAGGAAGAGTTTCACCGACAGATTTAATTTGTGACATTCCTAATTGGGAGGCTTACAGAGATGCAATGGTGAAGTATTAATTAAATGTAGAAGAAACAAAAATGCAAGACACACGTTGGGTATGTTTACAGTCAAGTTATCACAACTTTCCCTTGTAAATAAAACTCACTCGTACCACTATGTTTTCAGCTCATGTGAAGATCCGGTTGACTGATGTTAGGGGCCTTTCAATATGAAAAGAATAAAATGTTCCTTACTCCCAAGCTTTATTTGCAAGAGAAAAATAAATAAAAACGGTACGTAATAACGATAATTGATAGAGCATACAAATAATTCTGCTAAATTCACATGTAATTAGGTTCCTTCCTCCCAAGCTTTATTTGCAAGAGAAAAATAAATAAAAACGGTATGTAATTAACGATAATTGAGAGAGCATACAAATAATTCTGCTAAATTCACATGTAATTAGGTGTTTATTCTGAACCCTTCTTGCAGGGCTCCCCAGATGGACAAACGCTGTAGCCCAAGATTCTCAAAAACAAGATTCCCAGCCTTTCAATATGAAAAGAATAAAATGTTCCTTACTCCCAAGCTTTATTTGCGAGAGAAAAATAAATAAAAACGGTATGTAATAACGATAATTGATAGAGCATACAAACAATTCTGCTAAATTCACATGTAATTAGGTGTTTATTCTGAACCCTTCTTGCAGGGCTCCTCAGATGGACAAACGCTGTAGCCCAAGATTCTCAAAAACAAGATTCCCAATCTTTTGAACAATGGGACACAACTGATAACGTTCTCTGACTATCGTCGCGTTTCTGCGTGTGCATGTTGTCGATCGTCCGATAATGAGAGCGATAATCTCGAGTTATCAGGAGCCTGCCTACTTTTAAGATAATTAGAATGGATAGAGGTATAGAGCAAGAGTCTGGAAAACAGACGTTCCAAAGTTATTGGCCTATGTGCGTCCATTTTGCTCGTCGGTGGAAGCTGGAAAGAAAGTTCAGTTCTCCAAGAAACCAAGGTCAGTGAAAATTATATTACATAAATATTTCTTTTTTAGGGATCCTCTAAAGGCATCCTCGATCATTTAGAGAAGAGGATTGTTCGGGATTCTTCTCAGCGCCACCTCCAACTCCGCAACTACGTGAACACGATGAATTGTGATTGAAATTTGAAAGCAATTCAGTCTATAGTGTTAAAAATATTTTACACAAATATTCCATATGACAGTTGACACCGGAATGGCTCGCGATAACTGGCATCGAATAAGTAGCGTAAACGAAGCATGATAATTAAGCTAATTAATCAATTCGTTCTGTATTGATAAGATTAAACCGACTATAAATAGTTTCCGTAACCCTTTCAACGCCGTTTGTTTGTTGAAAGACGCAAAGGGGTTCAATAGACCAATGCGCGATAGTACAATATCAGGGTTCGGCGAAGTCGCATCAAGACGATAATAATGATCGGTACGTTTCAGAGTTGAAAAGCTATTACCGTGCCCGGATGTTAGCAACTAACTCTTTGATGGTCCGGTGGCACATGCACGGAGCTGTTAAGGTAGATTCACACTTGTAGCTTGGAAAAAAAAAAGAACCAAGAGAATTGTATTCTTCTCTATTTTTACAAGTGTAGACCAAAGGCGAATATTTGTACTAACACGATCATTGTATTGTTTCAGAATAACGATCACAGAATTGTTCTCGTGTAATGCACAAATGTCCACACAAGGAAATCGACACGAAGCGTGATTTTCAATTGCGAATCCCCCAAATCATCGCTGCAAGTAACGCATTGAAAGATAGGCCAGCGAATAATAGCGTGTAAATTATTATCAGGATGACTCGGCTGTGGGACAAACAAAAGACCTTCCGGAGGTAGCCGTAGGGACCGAAATGATTCAACGCGCGGCATGGCGATTACTATAATGACCCGACTCGTCGAGTTCAATGGTTAAACACATAAACGCGGCAGGAGCATCCACAACTCTCAGTCGATATCAGTTAGTCCGTCGAACCGGGTCGTCGTTGCCTGTCCTGGGAAAGGAATAGAGTTAACGTTGCTATAAACCTAGAGGTGCCGCTACAGGAGACAGTACGTTTGTAAACTTTGCACATGGTAGATTAGTTTGGATGACACCTTTGTACGTCGTTGCTGCGTTCAGTTAGTACGGTGATCTTCGTGTGACGATGGACGGCTCTGCGAACGTGGTTCTTCCGCCGGTGAATGTGGATAAAATAGTGGGTCCTGTAAATGATACGCTAACTAGTGGTCGTACTGTAAAGATGGACGGTGAACGCCTGACTGTCACTAAGAAAAATAACAACAAACGGCATGTGACTTTGTTACAGGATCATGGCTGTGAAAGAGTGGTTCAGGAGGCTGCAGCCGGTCCAGTTGTACCTGGTCCTATTCTTCACCACCACTTTCTTCGTCGTTGAGATTGTTGCCAGTCACGTGACTCACTCGTTAACGTTGCTGCTAAACGCTTACCACATGCTGTGCAACGTAATCGCGCTCGCTGGATGCATCGCATCGATCAAGGTAAATTTATACGATATCGTCTCAAAATAAGCAACTCGCTATCCCTGTGTTTGTTTGTTTGAAGTCGCCGAGTGAGAGATCCGGAAAGGAGCGAGAGGTCCGTGAAAGCGAGAAGCCGAACAGATTAGTGGAAAGAGCACGGAACGTGTGCAATGCTTTACTACGTAAAACAACTAGCGCCCCCAACATCGAACCCCCTGTTTCGTCCACGGGTTTCCCCTCGTCTCGCTCGAGAACAAAGTCGAGCCGAATAGCGTACGTCCCTCGAAATAAGTAACCGAAACCGCCACAGGTATCTGACTGTGTGCTACATTTAGCAAGTTCGCGAGTAGACCGCGAGACGCGTTATCTTCTTATCAAGGTAGAAATAAGATAGAATCAAATAGAGTGAAGGTTGTCGGACGCGTAGTATCTTTGACATGTAACGATTAAGTTTATCACAAAATTGTTGCACGGATTGCAACGTTTCTGTGATAATATCAGGGACGAATGCAAAGGAGGAGCTGATGGAGGTCGTTCTGTACTCTCAGGAGTAACGAAATGTCGAACGGATACATTTATATGAGTGTAATTAGTAGATTTATATGAGTACTAATGAAGGATGAGTGTGATGGTGTCACACAGTGCGTGCGAGGTGAATGAAAAGACTGCAGGATGAAAGATACATTTATATGAGTATAATTAGTAGATTTATATGAGTACTACTGAAGGATGAGTGTGATGGTGTCACACAGTGCTTGCGAGGTGAATGAAAAGACTGCAGGATGAAAGACTACAACTTTTGTATCGCTATAACTATTTTATTTACATTCCCTCATCATCGCTAAGATAGAATCCTATATTAATGCATCCGTTTTTTGTAGTATAGTCATCGTCGAAGCGGTAGCGGCCACAGGGGCAACAGTAGCGCCAGCTCCTCGCGGAATTCCGTAATTTGTATCAATAATGAAGATCGAGGCTCGACGACGTCCCTGTCGACCAAGACCAAGGTATTAATAATTTATAGTAGCTTAATGAACATAAATTTTGAAATAACCATCATCTTTTCATTAATTTCCACTGACCAGCAATCACGATCGGACAGGAGGATGATGAACACTTTCGGCTGGGCGAGGATAGACGTCCTCACCATGCTCATCTGCTGCGTTTTCCTCGCGTCCTTCTGTTTCTCCTTGTTGGTGGAAGCATTGCAGACTCTGGTACACATAGATCATTTAGACGAGATGCATCATCCGTTGCCTGTCTTAGCCATCGGTGCATCTGGTATCCTCCTGAACCTCTTCTGTTACATAGTGATAGGAGGATACACCTTCAATCAGGGCATCGTCTTGCACGTTACGATGAATGGAGACGTGATACTGCGAAGGTAAACCGTCGAGAAGGTGTTATTTCGGGTGCATTAGCTGCGTACTCGTTTCTAAAGTAACGTTATCCGTTTCAGGAACGTGGATTCTCAGCAAACGGCGGAAGGCGGGCGACAGCTCACGACTCAAACCAGAAGAAGTCCTCTGGGAATACCAAAGAGTCAAGGTTTTCGAGAAACGTGTCGCGACGTGCTTGGCTGCGTCTTCGTCATGTTAGTGTCGATCATGGTATACTTCACCGACTCCAACGTGGCGAAGTACATCGATCCTCTGTTTGCTTTTATTTCGGCCATCTCCCTCTTCATCCTTAGCTATCCATACAGTGAGTACTAGCGTGCAAATATTTGATCAACGAATAAAATTCAATATTGTATAACAAAATTCTAGCTTCGTTAATGGAAAATTCTCTCTCCAGTGAAAGAATCCGGTTTGATACTCCTCCAAACGATACCGAATCATATCAATATCGACTCGCTTAAACGGGAACTGCTGGAAGCGTTTCCTGGTATAGTTAACGTTCACGACTTGCATGTGTGGCAACTGACTGGGCAAAAGATAATATCAACGGTGCATATCATATTTTTAGATCCGACGGTGAGTCTTCAATTTTATTGAGAAAGCACTGCGAAGATTTTACCGAGGCATTACGAACTACAGAGATTTTTGTTGCAGGTTTACGCGAGCATTACCGATCAGGTTACGGAATTTTTCATAGAAATGGGCATAACCCAAGTGACCATACAACCAGAGTTCCATAAGGTACGCGAAACGTTGTATCAACGTTGTCTATACATCTCGTTTTCAAATTGCGGTAAGAATGCTTAGAAACTTGGAAAAACATTGTATTTGACGACAGATGAGGCCACATATGGAGAAGAGCGGCTGTTTGATCCGCTGTCACGGCGAACGCTGTAGTTCCTCGCAGTGTTGCACCAAAGAAAAGTTCATGGAGGATTCGTGTTCGGATGTGTCGGTGCAGAAAATGCAGACTATAAATAAGAAGCTGGAGGGAGACGAAGTTGTTCCATCCGTGGTTGACTCGAGATCATCTCAATCACAGAACGAAACGACAAATAGGAGCTCGTGTCGGTCGAACGTCGAGGAACCACCGACTGACAAAGACGACGTTGTCGACAGTGGTGTCTACGCGGTAAACGTGGACGTCAATGACCAAAAATGCGTTACAAGCGACTCGAATCACGAGATCCAATGTTAGCGTCCTAAACATAAGGCTCTTTATTTTTATTCATTCATAGACATAGAAGTAAGGGCTGTGTCGATAGGAACAGATGCTAATTTGGATGTAAACAGGGTATGTTCACGAGACAAATATCATCTTTCGATACTCTCATAAAAATATTTGTAATGTAAGATCGAAACACTTTAATATCGCTCATTCCACACGAAGCCATATTTCAAATCAAAGACTGACTGTTAATAGTAAGGAGTAGGGGTGCCTAATTACGTCTGCAAAACGAGAAGTATCGCGGTAAACGCGAGTGACTCGAGATTGGAGTCGTGTAATTGTTTGAAAATAAAAAAAAAGTATTCCTTTACTCCTGAAAAATTCCGAAACAACGTTAATATAGAGGTAATATAGAGGTAATATAGAACTAATCAAAATAGAGGGGGCCAGGGGGCTTCGTGCGGCCTCGCATGGAGTCCAGAGCGTTTACGTGAATGCTGAATGAACCGCAATCGTAGTACACAACCGCGTTTGTACATCGAGCGTGAAGTAAACGAAGGAGAGCGACGTTAAGATGACGTAGTCGGTGATAAGTCGTAGTCGGAGAACCGGGGAGTCGTCAGGGTGGGGTCTGCACGCTGGCACAAGTCATGAGCCGGTTGTTTCAGTTGGTTCAGTAGGAAAGTGCGCGTAGCACGGTGACCAACGTTCTCGACAAGAGACGCGACGTCTCTGAACGAGGTGCCTCCGCGTGAACAGATCTTATCAAAAATGTGAAGGTGTGTGACCTGTTACGAAGAGAGAAAAAAAAATGGCGCGCACCTCGCAAGTATTGTTCTCGATCGTGGCTGGTCTCCTAGTCTGCAGAGGTATGCAATTAATAGTTACCGATCACCTGTCACCTGTTGCGCATGAACTCCTCTCTAGTGAAGCGTCACGATCACGTGGACGCCCATTGAGTCACCCAGAAACAGGTTTTTACACTTTGGAGTCACATCTCGGCGGCTCTTGGAATTTTAGGCGCGCTTTAAAACTGAAATTCGTTGTGCTGTACTGCACTGTAAAGCCGTGAAGTAACCGTACCGTTGATTGATCGTTAACCATTCACGAATGAAACTCAATTGTAGAAGTACTAATGTAGCACGCATGCATTGAATTATGTCATTGCCATCTGCGAACATGTGTGCTAATTGCATGTACCTGTGGTGACACAAGAGATGGGAATAAGAATCCGAAAGGAGCCTCGCGTGAATCATTCCCTGGAATGCATTTTTTCTGAGCATATTACGATGCGAAACTTTCAAAAAGGGCTTCAGGATTTTGTTTTTAATAACGAGATGAATACGAGACTGCTATTGCATGCATTGTATGTATTGCATTTATGTTGTATATACATTGTACACATTGTATG
>NC_071984.1:1963785-1963941 GCF_026283585.1 Hylaeus volcanicus | reverse complement strand
ATATTACATATTGTAAATATCAAAATGTTTTTGTATGCATTGCATATATGTTGTACGTATATTGTGTGCATTGGATGTATTGCATATTACATATTGTAAATATCAAAATGTTTTTGTACGCATTGCATATATGTTGTACGTATATTGTGTGCATTG
>NC_071984.1:1929583-1963775 GCF_026283585.1 Hylaeus volcanicus | reverse complement strand
ATGTATTGCATATTACATATTGTAAATATCAAAATGTTTTTGTACGCATTGCATATATGTTGTACGTATATTGTGTGCATTGGAAGTCTGCCAGCTACGTAAATTTGTGTACTAAATTACAAACACTTTGCGTTTTGTTTATCTTTCTGAGAAAGTAGAGGCACCAGCACTTGTTTATTTGTCATCAGAAAGGAGTTATCATAGAAACGTAGTCCCAGTTCCCGAAGTTCTGTGTTTATTCTTCTGATACTAATCTGCGTATCCGTCCGATAGGAAGCGACTATCTCCATTCTAGCCAATCTACAAGGGACCATTCGTTTCTCTCCATCCTTTGCCACTGTGCAGTAGGTTGGGCAGTCCTTATCGCGATTTCTCAGTGTCTCAGAACCGCCTAGAAATAGTTTTAATATACACGGAGAAACAAATGCTAGGGTGCCTTTTGGAAAACGATTTGGCATGTTTGGTGACTGTTTATTTAATACTTTTTCATTGTTAATTGTTGCTGTACACATGGGGATACAGAATCCCAGAGCGCCTTTTGGAAATTGTACATTCTGATTGTTATTTTGATGGAACGAATTTATTCGCCGTTTATTAACGTTGTTAACTATTTATAAAATAAATTGTAGCGACGAAAGTATATGTTTGCTCCCAATTCATTTACTGGTTTCTCTCGTGAAACGGGCCCGTTGGCTGATAATGCGGCTGCATTATCAGAAGAGGAAAGTAAGGGGAACTTCCTTCCTAGAGACGGTTGTATTTGCGCAGAAACGAACTCGTAGCCTCCGTGTACGTTTTTACAAAGTACAGTTGCGTCAAGGATCGGATCGCCGATATAATATCCGCAGGACATTGCGGCTACGGGGTCCGTGTTCCTCAAATCAATTATTTAAGTAAAAATTCAGCCATTTCAATTTTGTAGTATATAATTATTAAATAGTATATCTCAGGAGGATCCAGCGAAAGAAAACTTAATCTGGGCCACGAGGATTCGAACTCGGGACCCTCGAATTAGGGGCCAATGCTTTTCCCAACTGGACCATACTGTTTTAGAAATTGATCTTGATAGATTATACATTATATAATTGTATAGTAGACCATACATTGATGCTTGCTATTTCAAATAATATTTGTAGCTGTTACAATAATAATAGCTCTGTCAGATATTTTTAAATTGAACAAAGTTCAATAAAAAAAAGACTCAGAAATATGCGATTCATATATTTATACTTTTCCCTTTTTCTGTTGCCAGATTCAGCGGCTCGGAGGCCGGATATAACAGCGGAAACTGAGGAGATTATAAAAAACGAAGGCGAACCGTTGGACGTGGTTTGTTCTGGAGACACGAAGATCTTCTTTATTTATCCTACAAGCACGGACGCGGTGAGTAGTCGAATAATAATTAATTGCAAGAACGAAACATTTTTACGTATCGTTTACTCATTTTAAACGGCAGATCGTCACCTCCGACCCGGAAATAAACGAGTACGAAGAGGAGGATGGCACCTACAGGTACGAGTTTCGACGACCACATACTGTTTACGGAGACACCGGTTGGTACGGTTGCGCTGACCGTCCCGTCGAAGTCACCACGGATTCCTATGCTGACCCAGATATCACCTGGGTTTACGTTTACGTACAGTGTAAGCCATTATTTCCCAACGGAATTGATAGGTCGAAGCTGTAGCTACGCTTCTATACTTGATATAGATTGCCAGTAGCGCGGAAACTGATTTTTAATTAATGTAGAAAAAGGAGGAAGTTACTCAATTCCAACATGTATATATATATAGCTGTAGCTACACTTGTATACTTGATATAGATTGCCAGTATATATATATATATATATATAACAACATGTAACAACAACATCCAACATGTATATATATATATAACAACATGTAACAACAACATCCAACATGTATATATATATATAACATCATGTAACAACAACATCCAACATGTATATATATATATATATTTCTAAGTTAAAAAGGAGGAAGTTACTCAATTCCAACATGTATATATATATACCTCCTTTTTCTAAGTTAATTAAAAATCAGTTTCCGTAGCATATACAAATATATATATTTTGTCAACGATAGTAATTAACGCATAGCTCAAGAAGTAGTTACAGCTTACTGTGATTGAATCATGACCAGAGAGCATTCCGTAAATCAGCACGCGGTTCAATTTAATACTTGCGCTGATTGTTCTGTTTCAGCAAACACGAGCTTATTCGTGCAAGCTGATACCCTGTTCTCGTTGCGAGAAGTTATCGGTGGAACTGCCGTCATACCGTGCAGACCAACGTCGCCAAACCTGACAGTGAATCTTCTGAAGGACGAAATGGTAAATTTGATTTATTGGGTTACGCGTCGTCGAGCGTGGCACGACAAACAACGTTGTCTTAATCGTGCTTGATAAAGCATAATTTGGCGGCACACGACTGACGAAATAACAGAAAAAATGCCAAATGTTTTGAAGAATTTATTTTTACTTATATGTGAATAAACGATAATGTTTAATAAATGAGAGATGTTTGAACAGGACGTCGAATCTAGTCGGCTATCTTTCGATCCAAGAATCGGATTCTCGCTGAGGCGCGTTGTACTCACGGACAGTGGCTACTTCAAATGCACGATAGAGCGGGACGGTACAGATCATGAGGTCAATTATCATTTACACGTCCTTCGTAAGTATGCCTAACAGAGCACGTTTCTCTCTCTGTGCTGCCACGAGGCTTTTAAAACTTCTGCCTCCTACTCGCACTTATTATTGCCAAAGGGTAGAAAGCATCGGATTTTACCGTTCAATACTGTTCAAATTTTAGGCAAACAGACGTTAAACGAGCCAAAAATCCTGGAAGACACTTTAAGGCACGTAACGCAAGGACAAACTTTGTACGTGAATTGCACTATCGACATCGACGAGGACATGCAGTATGTTTTCAATTGGAGTACACCGCAACAAGTACCGATGCATTTATATTTCCTCATTCTTCTCCATTGCCTGCAATCTCAACAAACAATAACGATGTAACTCGCAATTTCAGAGCAGCAGGATCACCACTCGCCTCTACAACTCGAAGTACGCCCCTAGCGTTTACAGAGTCACCACCGAATTGGTGGTCAGAAACGTGACGGACGAAGACCAAGGCTACTACATTTGCTTTATTAAAACTTTCAACGATTTTAAGAAAAAGTCAAAGTACATCGAGGTGCACGGTTAGTTCGATTGGAGATTTAGTATAGCGTTCCTCTGCACCGTTATTTTTAACGTGAACTTTCAGATCCAGGCAACAAGTTCATTAATTTAACGACGCAGGATGCTAACAGGCATTACGAGCGTCGGTACAACGATAAAGTACAATGGGTCGTGGATGTGAATGCCTATCCTCTAGCGCATTTGAAATGGTAATTTCTATATTTCAATCTGTGTTATTTACCCAAAACAAAAGACTTGGTAACAAGTTCGATAATATGTTACAGGTTGAATCCGAAGGGAGAGGAAATTGTCGGGAATTGGATGATACCTGAGAAAGCAAAGTACGCGATTAATACAACGCATACTTCGACCATTCTGAGAATTAATCGTTTGGACGTTAATGACATGGGGGTGTATTCCATTCAAGCTACTAATTACGACAAAATAGAAATGCTGAACTTCACATTGGATGTGATAGGTGAGCAATTTCAATTCGTAGTTGCCAAACAGCAAATCTTTCTCACCTGTAAAGTTTGTACAAAGACTCGTCTTAAACGAAAGCTTTATGGTATTTTAGCTAAGCCAGTAGTCCTCTTGGAAAAAGGGGATTCGTACTATACGCCCAAACAGACGGTGGATATGCGCTGTTACGTGGCAGCGTATCCAGAGCCAAATATTACATGCACTTTCTTGAAGTGCCCTTATTATCCTTCCTGTCAGAATTCAACCACGGCATCGTTAATGGTACGCAATGTCCTCTTCGATTAAACGCAGTTTCTATTGTTTACTGTATTTATATTAAATAATAAATAATAACAATATTCATAGGTGACCAAGGAACACGCAATGACGACTTCTTTCCTCTTCAGAGCAAGAATGATCACTGAAATGTCTGGCAAACTCACATGCGTTGCTTGCAACACCGTTGGATGCGACTCTGCGACTGAAAATATTTTCGTATCCGGTAGGGAGGCTATCCTAGCGTATATTTCCTGAATAATAGCCTAAAACGAAACATTACGCGCGTATTCTAAAATGGTTGCAGATGGAAATGGAGGATTCGGCATAATAGAACCAAAGGGACCGGTAACGGCGGGTGACGATTTTGAATTGATTTGCGCTTCCTCCGTTTACAATTATTCGAACATCTTCGATTGGACCAACGAAGACGGCACTCTTATTCGAGAAGATGGTAGCTATCTTCGCCGTGCTATGTATTTAAATTCCGTTTGGAAAAGATGATTGATGGATCGTTTTTGAAATTGTTAGATAGACTGACGATTGTATCGGACAAAACTCAATTCACTTACCGATCGATTCTGAGAATAAAGAAGGTAGAGAAGAAGGACTCGAAGGAGTATATTTGTACAGGGAGAACCACCGATAATATTATGGAAAGTATGGAGTACGTTCTACGCGTGGAAGGTAATTCCATCAAAAGTTTCATCGAATAAGTTACATAATATTAAACATCGAGTTTGTTCCAATGTTGTATTTTATATCAGATGCGCGAGCACCTGTTTTTACTGAAACCAACATGAACGAAAGCGAAGTGACGATCGATTTAAATGAAGGTCACGAAACGATGATTCTTAAATGTTTCGTAAGCGGTATGCCCAAACCAAACATAACTTGGTACAAGGTGAGCAATTGATAATATTATCGATATCGCTGACAATTTTAACCATCTCGAATATTTTCAACAGGACGATACGTTATTGGTAAATAACGAGCAATACATGTTTCTCTCCGACCATCAAGTACTTCATATGAAGTATTTCCTGGAGAAGGACAGTGGAATGTATTCGTGTCGAATAGCGAATCGTATCGGAAAATTGGAAGCTCGCAGGCAGATAACGATAAAAGGCAATTCGCGAGATTATAAATTACTTTATTTTTTATTAGCGTTCGCGTATTAATTACTGTCCGCTTTTACAGGGAAAGAGCTTTCGAAAGGACTGATCATATCAATCGTCGTCGTAATTCTCATCCTTCTAGCTCTGGTTGTGTATTTCTTTGTCAAAGTCCGTCGCGAAAAGGTGCCTTCAATTTTTCTGCAATTGTTACTGGTGGGTTTTAGGAAGTAAACGATATATTTTGGTAACTGTTCCGTTGTTCCAGGTGATGAGAAAGGTATTAATGGCGGCAGGTTTGATGCACTTCGAGGAGGGAGCGGTGGAGTGTTTGAATCCAGATTTGACGGTGGACGATCAAGCGGAATTACTTCCTTACGACAAGAAGTGGGAGTTCCCTAGGGAGAGGTTAAAATTAGGTAAAGCGATTTTAATTTTCCATCCGATAAACCCTTTATAATTTTGTTCTAATCGCTTATGACGACCTTATATTTCCTCCTTATTTTTCACAGGGAAAAAGCTGGGAAGTGGTGCATTCGGAGTCGTCATGAAAGCGGAAGCTCAAGGGATCTGCGAAGAAGAAGGAGTCACCACTGTTGCCGTAAAAATGGTGCGCCGCACAACCGATCCCACTTATGTTCGCGCGCTTGCCAGCGAATTAAAAATCATGGTGCACCTTGGAAAGCACCTGAACGTCGTCAATCTGCTTGGCGCTTGCACAAAAAATATTTCAAAACGTACGTGTACCAGAGAGGACCAAGAACAGAACAGGCGCGTTGAGATTAATTTATCATGTTCCAACAGGCGAGTTGTTGGTGATTGTCGAGTACTGCCGATTCGGGAACTTGCACAATTATCTACTGCGACACAGGGACGATTTTATCAATCAGATAGATCCAGCTACCGGGAAATGCGATCCTGTTATCGGCATGGATCTCCTGACTAGGACTGTCAGCGTTGGCAGTAACAGCAGGTTTGGTTTAATTCATTCTTTGTCACGTTAATAACCACTATCACCGTGTTTCGTTATCGGCTGCAAACTGTGCACGAAATGCAAGCAAGGAAGACAACGACGCTAACTGACTTTTGTTGTAACATTTGTTTACCGATGAACGTGCTAACGTCGATTGTAATCGCTGGACTGCCGATGTTTATGCAAATTGAGATTTTTATAGAAGTGGAAGTGGAATTGATAGTTGTTGATATTTTATTTATTTCTTCATAAACATCCGCAGTCTAGTAATGGCTAAACTACTGTACTCCTAATGTGTCTTACCGATAACAATATAAAAATACTTATCGCATGCAAAGGGTTGCGGTGTTAACCACGTTCTTCTGTTTTCTTCTGTCCGCACGATAGGATAAAATATGCGGCATTGTCATTTTCTCGCAGTCTTAGCGCAAACTCTGGCACCGATTCGGTGCAATATCAAGGTGGTGGTGCGATGGATTCCCAAGGTGTAACTATGACACCGGACGGCTGCGTCCTCAGCAACGGCTCAACCCAACCAGGATGGAGATCCAACTATCGCGGCGACTATAAGGATTACAACTTGAAACCAATCTGCACGCAGGACTTACTGTCTTGGGCCTTCCAGGTGGCGCGAGGAATGGAATATCTCAGTCATAGAAAAGTACGTTGATACGTGTTAATCTATAATTGTTGATTAATATATGGAAAATAACCTAACTCATCTCAGATCTCTGTATAACGTGGACACGTAATTTCTAGGTGTTACACGGTGACTTAGCCGCGAGAAACATTTTGCTCGCCGAGAATAACATAGTGAAGATTTGCGATTTCGGCTTGGCGAAGACGATGTACAAGGACGACAATTACAAGAAGAAAGGGGATGGCCCGTTGCCTATCAAGTGGATGGCTATCGAGTCGATCAGAGATCGGATCTTCTCGACGCAGTCGGATATTTGGTCGTTTGGCATAGTTCTGTGGGAGTTTTTCACCCTGGCTGAGACGCCGTATCCAGGAATGGAGGCGGAGAAGCTGTATCAGAAGCTAATCGAAGGTTACAGGATGGAACAACCGGAGTACGCTACGTCCGAAGTGTACGTCACGTTTACATACGTACAAATTATTTGTATTTGTATTATTTGTATTTGTATTATTTCTCTTTCGTTTAACACCGCGAATTTACAGGTACGCCATAATGCTGCAATGCTGGAAGGCCAAGCCTACGCTGCGGCCAAGTTTCACGGAATTAGTTCAGAGTATAGGCGATTTGTTGGAAGACAGCGTGAAAGCGGTAAGTTTGTTCTACTCGCTTGTTTACAGCATCGTCTTAGGGTATCATTATTTAGCGTTGTCTTATTAATCGGCTTCGTTTTATTACAGCATTACATCAGTCTGAATGCTCCCTACATGGACATGAACACAATAATGCTGGAGAGCGGTAAAAACGATTACTTGACCATGTTGTCTGCGCCTGATCACACTATACTCTCCTCGCCTGGCCACGAGTACACAAATTCGCCCATGGTGGAGAATTCAGGGGACGCAGCCTATCTGTGCATGAGTCCAACGAGTCCTTTGAACGAGTCAGGGATATTCAGCCCCAGACCGCATCCCGAACGGGGTCACTTTGAATTCCCCTCGCCTACGTCCGATTCGGAAGACGCCATCGAGTTGTCGCCCATGCTCAAGAAGGAGGAGGAGGATCCTTACTTGAAACCCATCAACGTGCACGAACGGAGGGCTGAGTTTGCTAGGAAGAGGCAAGCTATGAAGGATCAGCCGATCGACAGACCGAACGACCGCGATTCCGGTTACTGCAACACGCCGCGGAATCTCCATTTAATAGATCTGAACGAGAAGAACAGAAACCCGGATAGAACGGAAGGGAACGACAAGGTGGATTCGGTGGAGAAGGACTTCGCGCCCTCCATCATCAGGACGCAGGACAATTACGTGAACATGCCTCAGCAGAAAATCGACATGAGGAAGGACATGCCTGATGGATTCAGTAATCCCAGCTACGTGATGATGAGTACTCGAGAAGTGGATCAGACGAGAGTTTGAACTACCGGTGTCGCATAGAAATCTTTCAAGAGTTTCTAAAATTTTCTAAAATAGCTGGTCGTATCGACCGTATGCGTATGTGTTACGTAACGTGTGTACATTGACTCTGTTTGCTATTACATGTTATTTACAATGTGCCATGACAAAACGCTGCGCTTGGCGAGCCTTTATTCAAAGATTGGGACCAAGAAACCAAACGCTTTAAACGATGTACTTACTGTCGAGGAGAGTGCTCGACGAATAAAAATGAAATTCGAATTTAATTACCCCGCGGAGGAATATATAGTATTCTAACTAAATTTCAGATGTATAATTTACGTAAATGTAAGACGCGAATAAAGTAGACTCGCTTATCGGTACTTAATACTCAATGTATCGCAGGTTAGGTCACAGGGTTTAGTGTTACGAGCCTGAGGAATTTATCTATGTACTGCAACCAAAGCCAACGTTAACGAAACGTGTGTATTCGTCGTACAAGCAATTTTTATAACAAAGTCTATTAAATTAATTAATTTAGAATCTTGTAAAATAAAATTTTTACATACGAACGCATTGTTTTCATTGGAAAGAGGACTAGGTTCGTGGTAATTAATGTTGTTTAAAGGACGAATTGTTAAACTCCTACGTCGTTAACGATCCTAATTGCATAGGGGACGTCGTGCATGGTAACGTTGCTGCGAATGCGGCGGCCACGTTTGCCTATACCAGAAACTAAGTCTTCCTTGTATTTCAACCATCTGAAAAACACAGAATTGTGATCAACGCATCAGGTAAGCAGTGAAACAACCTCGTACCTGCGATTTTTAACGAATTCTCTAAACAATTGTTCTCTTGTAGGATACTTGGAGTCCATGAACAGTTTCACACGTTCCCAGATATTGGCTCGGTTATGTTCGTTCAGGAAGTATCGAGGAATCAAAAAGCACCGTACATGCGTCGTGGATACTATTCTTCTGTTGTGCATGTTCTCTCCTAAATTTAAAGCGCGTCGTCGGTACAGTTACTAAAACGGTGACGAAAGGTAAACATAAAACGTACATTACCTAAGCCAAAACACGCTCCTCTGTTGAACGTACAAATTTGCATAAATATCGTTCTCACGTTTTCAGGATAACATTGTTGCGATACAGAAGACGGTTCTCTCATCAGCATCTCCGCCACGTCGGTGACTTTATGCCATTGGTTTATCTTTTGATTCAAGTTAATTCATATTCCGCTTGATTAGTGTGATACACATTTATTTGCTATTAATGCATAAACATCTGTCTGTAACATTTATAAATTCTGTACTTACAACGTCCAAAAGCGTGGTTGTAATAATGCTGGCACGTTCAAAATCCATTTGTCTGTCTGGTCTTGATGGTAACGCGATGCGACTGTAGTTTATGGATGATTGACGACTATCGTCATCGTCGAGAATGCTTGCCTTTGAAAATAATTTAATTTATATATATATGTGTTATACATTCTTTATTTTTTTTGCAGGGGAAAAGGAGTGGTAACTGGTTAATAACTGCCTCATTAAATAGCGATAGGAAAAATAAACTGCAGTTGGAAATGAAAGAACTAGATTCTTATGAACCTCTAGGGTAAGCGCTTTCTTGTCAATTTATATACCATAGAAACCATACCTGAGCATCGTCGTACTTGGAGTCTGATTTCTTCAGTTTTTCTTCAGCCATTTTCGTCTTTTCCGACGCTTTCTTCGTTTTTTTTTTAGCAAGATAATCTTTTGGATCGTACAATTCATAATGTACTTTATCTGCAGAGAATTGTTCGCGAACAACGATGTGTTCTATCAGGCGACACTCGCCATCCAAAACGAAGTGCACGTAGTTGACCATTCCCTTGCAGTCGCCTAACAAAACCTTGAATTCAATTATTACAAACGTTGACGCTACATTACATAATTTACATAAATAATGAATAGTTTGCAGATGGAGCGTACTTCGTCGGGTTGAAAGTCCTTCATTCTACTGAGAATGCAACATTCTCGTATGGCTTCTGCATCCCACGACTTGAAGTAATTGAAATGGACCAGTGCATCCTGCAGGACATCCCATTCTTCCATCAAATAGCAACGCAAAGTCTCGTCGAACTTGTCGCGAGGTACAAAGAGTAAATCTACAGTAGCTACAACAGTGGCCGGTAACAAAATAACTTTGCCAGTGTCTAACTCTTTCGAGGATACATACTTCTCGAAGTCACAGTTGCGTTTCTGGGTACGGTGTGCAATAATGCAATTTCACCGAATATGTCTCCTGCGGTCAAAACGCCCATGTCGACTTCTTTCGACTCGCCTGGATGCATTTAAATAATGCTAGTATTATAAATAAGTAGAGAAAATAACCAGACGTTCAAACTATTTACCAGTCCAACGATCGGTGACTATTCTGGATATACTGACTTCTCCTTGTATAACAAAATAAAGATTATCCGCTTGTCGACCCTGTCGCACGATCACGCGATCTGGTCTCAAGTATTGGTACATGCACGTTCCTGTTAAAGATTCTCTCAGATGATCTGGATATTTTCTAAACGCGCGGAATTTGTTGAACAATTGCAATATGTACTTCCTTTCCTTCTCTGTTCTGTCTCTTGGGTCCGTCAACAAGTTGGAACGATCCTTGCAAAATAGTATTCGATTTTATCTTTTATACAAATTGTAATATTCTTTATATTTTTTGCAGGGGAAAAGGAGTGGTAACTGGTTAATAACTGCCTCGTTAAATAGCGATAGGAAAAATGAACTGCAGTTGGAAATGAAATGACTAGATTCTTATGAACCTCTAGGGTAAGCGCTTTCTTGTCAATTTTCTTCTGCTGCGCCATTCTAATGTTAACAGCAACATCGTCGCTAATTTCTTCAATTGTAGGTTCTTCTGTTAACCACTCGATGAACTCCAGGACGAGCCTGACAGTTGCTCGGAAGAGGTAGATTCCTCTCAGTCTGGTAGGCTATTCGTTTTATCGTCATTAGTGGTAACCACGGTTAAATTTTACTTTGGCGGACCTAAGGGTCGAAAATGCCACTTTTAACTGCTCGTAACTTCTGTACCAGTGGATTCCTCCCATCAAGACTAGCATTTCCGGATTTTTCTCGACAAAATCTATAGAATTACGTACAAGAAACTAAACAATTTTAGGTCCGTCAAAGTGAGGTGCACCCGTAACCACAATAAAACAAATGTAATTTAACCATGTAAATTTCACTTACTCTACTCAAAATCTGTGATCTCCTCGTCAATATTTCCATAAACGACTCCCGCAGGGAGATTCTTCTGCCTAGCACCATTTTCTTTTTTATTTCAATTAATCGCAAGCTGTAAACGTGCCAATTTCAAATATCGATAATATTCCCATAATCGAAAGCGTATAAAATTACTTTGCGATGTCATACAACTGTCATACAACATACGAACTGAGAAGTTGAATTTACGTGGCGTGTACCGAACGTACGTGCAATGTTTTATCGATAACGCGACCGGAGATTGAACATGCGTGGAGTGAAATTTGCTTCAGACAGTTAGGCTGAGAAAATGATAACTATGTACACATATGCCAAGTTTTTTATTTACTGAAAATATAACGGACTACTTTAACAATGCTACATGCTACTTTTATGAACGAAAGTAGACGTTGATACGTCTTTACTGGAAGACGACGTTTACTTCATCTTTACTTTTCTCTAACTTCCACTTCTAATGTGGCGGTACTAATTATCTTATTGTTAGATTTGATGTCGCATTCGCCCGTGTAATCGCCATCGTCCATGTCGCCGAACCACGAGCTCAAGTCGCATTCGGAAAGTCTATGCTCACCCTAAATAAATAAAAATCATGGCTATGTAAGCAAATAATTTAGAAGATATAGAGTTACTTTTGACATCGGTAACAACTATATTTCTTCTTGTTAGTTGTTTTGAATTTGTAGAAAACATAACAATAATATATGTGGGCAGTAGGCCTTTTGTACGGAGCTATATTTAACAAAACGACCCTTAATTTTCTTACCTCGACCGCGGAACATGATTTGTCATCAGGTTCTTGGGTGTCGACTGAATTACACATGTTCTGACTTTTCACAATCTCGAATGGCTGGTCCATGTTTTGCACGAACTTGTTCACCATGGTTCCGTCTTTTTTTAGTCTTATTTCGGCCTAGGATTCATTTAATTATCTCAAAATTTACGTGCAACGATTAGTAATCGATATAGAAATATGTTATACGTATAGCGATACCTGTATCATAGGTGGACAATTTTCTTTAACTTTGATCTCCGTATCAATCAGATTGTTCGAGAGACTGGTTGTCCAAGACTCAACTGCCGAATTACCATCGGAAACATCTATTTTCACGCTTTTTATCTTGACATCCTTTTCAGCCTAATCAATGCCAAGAAAATATACTTAAACTATACACTATAAAATTGAATTATCGAATCTATGTGTAAAGTATTCTTCTATGTTTAAAGTTTCATTTTTTAATTTGGAAGCCGATGTTCTTGAGACTTAATTACTAATTCAACTGTATTTTTACAGGCAAGGTACACCAGAATCATGGTGGAAGCAACAATTGGACTCACCGCAACGCACGACCACGAGGCAACGGACAAAACAAGTATTAACAACACTTTTGCAAGAAGAGACTGCATTGCAACCATTTAATCCGAAGCAGCTTGGTAGTTACAAACAAAATATTACTGTTGTCAACGGTTCTCTAGTATTTAAGCAGCTAAATTAATTAGTGTGAGTTACATCTTCACGGCAATTAATTATTGTACGAGAATAGACCACGACCAAATGCGGTTTATCGATGGCTCGGTGGAAATGAATTGTTTCCATCAATGGTTGCGTGACACCTTGTCGTGGGAAATAAAATTATGTGGGTGGGAAAGATACTCTATTATACAAAACAAAAGAAGCGCAAAAGGAGATCCCAATCTCTGATTCTGTTATACATTACGCAACGAATGTAACGCACACCGTGGTGCTATTGGATTTTATACTTAATTAGGGGTTTTCAGGGTTTCCTAAAAGGGACATTAAGATATTTTATTATTTAATAATAATTACGTGTGACGCTTCTTTCAAGAATTGCGATAAATAGACTGTGAATATAAACTTGTATAAACATCCGCAGTCTAGCGATAAAGTTATAAATGATGATGAATGGATAGTTTCGTTACAGAAATTATATTCTAATCTAGAACAAAAAGTGATATCCATGCCCGAATCGCTAAGACCGTGAAAAGCTTCATTGTGAGTTGGACAATAGAATCAAATAGATAAGAGAACTTGTCATTGTTACTAGGTATATGGCGTAAATCTCTGTACGAACTAAATTTCATATTGTTTATATTCGTAATCATTTTGAGAATATGTAGATAGTTGTTATAGAATACCTAGATTGTTACAATTACTACATTTTATAAGAAACATGTAGAGAATGTATTAGATATAAGACTAATACAAATGTATAGTCGGGAGAGAGTCAACTAGTAAGTCAGCATATTATTTTTTTAAATTACTTTTATCAATAAGAAGTAAAAAAATAAAATCTAAATCTAAACTAAAAGAGCTTTGCAGCTGTGTAATTATATTACCATTGTAATTACATACGCTAGATAAAACGAACAATATTGGAATAAAGTTGAATACATTTTATCCGTGGGCCAATAAACATATTAATAACAATTATCCTTTATTTATCATAAATTTATGATGAATAAAATTCCTTGTTTTACAGGGCTACAATATATTAAATTTTATTATATTTATTATAGTTGAATATATAAAATTTACATTTATTCGATTAGTTAATTAATTTAGCAATAAATTTTTTTCACTTAGTGGCGCCATCTAGTAAATACAAGAGGAATTATATTGGCTATAAACTTGAGAATTTTCTCACCGATGGCGCCACTGTTGTATTTTATGACGTCATTTAACAACAAGAATAATAACTATTTATACTACAAACTTAATTACAAAATTAAATGAAACATTCTACACAGTAACAAATTATTTTAATATTTTATTCAATTAATTGGTATTCGTACTTTACAATTAATCATGATTGCAATGTTCATATATACATTTAAATATCTGTTCCATACAAATTTATTATTCCCTCAGAATTAAACAGACGGTATAAATACGAAATAATACTTAGCTTAAATTACTTCTTAAGAAAACTATATAACATGAAATAACAACCATGAGATAGTTTTATGGAAAATTTATAAATTATATTTGATAACACGATTAAAAAGATAATGGAAAACAAAGGTTAGGTATAATTTAATCGCTTTTCTTATCACCACTCGACGCAGAACATTTGGCATGTTCGTCGCACAAGCGTTCATATTCTTTAGCAAGCGACTCAGCTTGCGTCTTTATTGCTTCTTTGTCTTTCTTTTCTTTGGTGATCTGATTCTCAAATTCTTGATTCTTTACTTGTAATTCCTTAAGCTGATTTTTCAATTCAGATACAGCTTTATTGTGTGCCTGATTCGAATCATTTTGCGCAGATTCTTCGACTGTTTTTTGGGACAACAAGCTTCTCGCCGTTGTTGTTGCGGACTGAGCTTGTCGCATAGCCGCTTCGCTCTGTGCTAATAGAGTAGCTTGCGTGGAAATTAGGGTCACAAGACGCCGTATAACAAGCCATAAGAACAACGCGAAACCAGATATATAAAAATTCCTTTGAGCTCTAAACAATCTCATGTTACCTATGCAAAGTGATAATAAAATTATAAATAAGAGGGACACGTACAAAAATTTTAATGTCATTAAAGAAATGTCATATATACCTTGCATTTCTGCATCCAAATGCGCATGTTCCCCTCCATGTTCAATCGAGGAGTACTTGTGCATTTCTCTAATAGCATCCAATAAAAATAAAATTAGTACAGCAAGCAGAATTAGGAAATACGCAGATGCTTGATTACTTAATGTCTGCAGAATTCTAGACTTAAAGATCTTTTGCCATCTAGTTGGAGATGCGATTGGCAGTACTAATAGTAGTACCAAAGCAATTTCTCCATATAGAAACCCTGCGATCAGCGCCCACTGTAAACTCATGGTGGTTGTGTTTTATATTTATGTGGATATCTAGAAAAGAAATAACATGAAATTTTTAATATCGACTTCTGGACTTGTAGTAACAATTAAGATTACATAATACAAGTAGTCCTGTTTATCTTCTAATTATAGAAATAAATTATCACTGAGAGTCTCCAAAAAAATGAAGAAGGTTTTCTTACTACAACCTTTGTTAACGTCTATTATTAACAACATAGTTTCATTTGGAGATTTGATATAACCTATATATATACAGACACTATGACACATGATATCATCAATATTTTTAACTCGATTGTTTTAAATAAAATAACAATTATAAGTTTCGATATATAAGAGTATTCCTAAACAGTTATTTCGAAAGAAATGAGTATGAAAATATTAAGTAAAAAAGAAAGTGTTATAATGTTCTCTCCAGGTTATGTAGTTTTTATCGATGACTATACATATTTGGATCATTCATAATCATATTTACATATTTTAAACCAATAATTAAAGAATATATTTAGAAAGTGAACTTACAATTGGGACACGTATTTATAGTATATTTAGATCATTTCTAAAGGCAATGTTGAAAGTTGGCCAAAAATGATTGAAATTTCGTATTAAACATAGAAAATGCAGCCACAATTTTGACGGTATTCTCCAAAATGTTTGCTCGAAGTAAAAGAATTATAGCATGTATTGCGATGCAAATAGAACAATGTGTCAAAAATATACATACCGGTAACTGGTATAAGTCACAGATAATGCGTAAGTTCAAAGTCCTGTGTTAACGTCGCAAATTTTATAAATATACCTCTTTATGTGACGTGGTGTGACGGTACTTTCACATTTACAATGAACTGGCGTGCAATGTATGTAATGCACACTGTGCACTGTATTACTGTATAGATCAGTATAGATCACAGATATCTATATTATAGTAAATAGTACTATACTATACTATAGGAGAGACTGCTAGGGAAAATTTCCACGAAAATTCCTAGCTGCTAGGGATTGGAAATTGAAGTCGTTTGTTTTCACGGAATTCTATACTCAGGGCCGGTTTTAGCGATATTTGGGCCCTGGGCAAGATTAACGTCGCACCCATTCGGATGTTACAATTTTTAAGTAAAAAGGACAAGGTAATAATATCAAACGATGAATCTGTAGTTGGATTGTAAAAATTGTTAAACTACATGGCATGAAAAAATATCGGTATACAGGGTGTCCCAAAAATGTTGTAACACCTTGAAAGGGGCGGTTCGGGAGGTGATTTGAAACAACTTTTTCCTTAGCGAAAATGTTGTCCGAGGCTTCGTTGAAGAGATATTAACGGAAAACACTGACCAATCAGAGCGCGAGTATACTGGTGGAGCGGCCGCGGTAGCGTATGAACGAAGCCGGCTAGCGCGTAGCCTACTTCTGATTGGTCAGTGTTTTCCGTTAATATCTCTTCAACGAAGCCTCGGACAACATTTTCGCTAAGGAAAAAGTTGTTTCAAATCACCTCCCGAACCGCCCCTTTCAAGGTGTTACAACATTTTTGAGTTACAACAAATCTGGCATTACTGAGTGCCCCGGGCTCGCCCTCCCCTAATTCCGGCCCTGTCTATACTCTTCGAGTATACAACTTATATAGTAAACATCTACACTATACATATAGTTTAGATATCTGTGGCTCCGCACTACCCATTACTATTCATCCCTTTTCATTCGGCTCCGAAGAATTCGGGATTGAGGTGGTTCCAATTCTTCAAAATGCGTTACATTTCATTTGTGACCTTGTTTCATCGTTTGTGATTACCGCGGTAAATCGAACCCATTCTATATTAATATTAAAAATACATTGATTGACACATAAGATCGTTTAAATAGCGATATAATTTACAAGTTTATTTAAACACTAATCGTAGCCGCATCTGTCCTTTTCCAAACTGCTTATATTACAGACTACAATTTATAGTTTACACGCTGGTTCTTGCGATCACGTGTTTGTCACGGTGACATTGAAGCAGAAGACTCGGATTTAACAAGGAAACATGTAAGTTATTGCATAATCTATTTATAGGTTACCCATTTCGGAGTCGGTCATTTAAACTTTTATGAATGAGAATTTTATGAATGTTGTGTTTTAACAGTTAACGTGTGTTACAGAAATTACGAGACAATGGGTAATTTACTGACATCCGCTGTGTCTGCAGCTGATGTAATCATGCCAGTACCTCAGCAACAAGTTTCAAAACACCACTCTGGAATTCATAAATTTGAAGGAGAACCTCCACCGGAATGTCCTATGCATAAACAATCTGAAAAACCACCTGCTAAATACACCAGCGAATGTCCTGTAGATCACATGAACCCGGATGAAATTAATCCGCTCAACATGGTTCGTTAACACTTTTAGTGTACATGTAAAGTTAGAGCAAAGTACAACAGAAATTTCTATTAAATCACAGATGCCTGCCGCCAACCAGCAACCAGCCCCGGATCAACCTTTCCCGTTACCTACGAACAGACAAGTCTCATCTATACCAAAGGCAACGGAAGAAAAAGAGTTTTGGGTGTACCCCTCTCAGCAAATGTTTTGGAATGCGATGTTAAGGAAAGGCTGGCGCTGGAAGAACGACGACATTTCGCCTAAAGACATGGACGATATAATAAAGATTCACAATGCAAATAATGAACAGGCATGGCAAGAAGTACTCAAATGGGAAGCGCTTCACGCTAAAGAGTGCGACTGTCCGAAGCTGCGGAGTTTCGGGGGCAAAGCCACCAAGTATTCGCCGCGTGCGCGTATTCGACATTGGATGGGGTAAATTTTCTATAACGTACCAAAGTAATGATTTATAAGTAAATGTATGTATGTTAAGTAAATGTATGTTCTTTTAGGTACGAATTGCCGTTCGATCGTCACGATTGGATCGTAGACAGATGCGGGAAGAACGTAAGATACGTTATAGATTATTACGATGGCGGCCAAGTGAATGAAAAATACACGTTCGCCTTGCTGGACGTGAGGCCTGCTATGGACTCTTTGGAAAACATTTGGGATCGTATGAGGGTGGCTTGGTTGCGTTGGAGATACTGTAACGAATCAAAGGAGTCGGAGTGCGCCGCGAAACCTAACGAAGCAAATAGTTAGAAAGTAGATAGAAACGAAAAATGTTAGCTTCCTCGTTACACGTTCATTTTACAAACTGAACGTTACGTTCAAAGAATGTACAGTCTTTAAAAAACAGAAGAGAAATTGTAGTGAAACCAAAGAGATATTTAGACGGAAGACGCGCATTGCTCGTGATATTTTTTACTACTTTAAAAAATATGTTCAGCCTTGCAAGGAATTATACAAACTTTGGACGTCTGACACACATCGACAAAATAATAGTACTATGAATTAGAAATTACTGTACATTTAATTTTACGTTACTTCTAATACAACTTCACTTCGAGTTGATCTCAAAAAATTTAGAAACGGTATACAATTTAGAAAAAGAATTTCTGTATTAGTTAAATGTATATTAAACAAAATGGTACGCGTTAAACGGTGCTCGTTGAACCGTTCGCGAACCTACACTGTATAAATATGTATATATAATTACATAATACATAAGTAATGTACATCGATTGCTTAAAAAATGTTTGATACATATATAACATTGGGTATTATATCGATACACGTGCAGCAATAATATTACATGGTCAAAAAACTATATCAATTATAGAGTATTTAATATTTTTATTTCGAATATTAATTTCACAATCGTATCCCATTGTTTAGCGAGAATTTTATTTCTTTTTTAATATCAACAATACGGCAGGCAAACCGCCGATTCCCATGTCTCCTTTAACAATGTTTCTTAATAGTTAATGTAAAATCAATAAAAAGCTCCGTAAAAATATCGGTTAGGTATCGCAATATCAGTTCAAATGATCACGCCACCAGGCTGGAATAGAATATGCAATTGCGTTGATCAGTCGAAGTAATATACGTACGTTTCTTGTCAATATCCTCGATTACTTTATCGATTAAGAAACAGAATCGGAACTTTTCTGTACAATTGACGCGTTAACTATCTATCTACACTCTATAAAAGACATAAAAACGTGGGTCTCTCTTAGTATTTCTAGATAGACGTATGGGGTAGATAGCCAGAACAATTTTTCGAACCGCAAAGACAGAGGGTGTCGCTGAGATCATGAACGGAATTAGCAACTCCATCGGCATAATTAAAAGTTATCTCCTCGCCGATTTCTATACATCTACATGCAAACAAACATAATCGAGGCACCACTCCTTCGACTCTGATAGGCACTAGTTTAGCGTTCGGTTCGCAGCTATGATTCGAGTACCGGCCGATGTTACCAAAATATTTAGGATCTATACACGTAACGATAACTCGATCGCCAATATGTTCCGAAACCACCAGAACGTAATTCATGCTATCCTTGTGTGCTTCGACTCTGCGTCGCGCTTCTTCTATACCGATCGCTTCACCGGCGTACTCGCAAATGAATTGGCCTTTCTTGATCGACTTGGTCGTGAACAGACCGAATCCTTTTCCTCCGACTTCCGACACGATTAAACTATCCAACGGTCCGTTCTGTACCACTCTATTACCGCAAGCTTCCCTACAGTTGCAGTGGGAGTTGCACTCGATTATTGGCCCTGCTAACTTCTCGTCCAATATCTGACCGTTAATATAATTAGGGGAACCCCGAGTACACGAGCAATCGGAGCACTTGGCTACGCAAGTACAACCTAGCGAGTACTCGGACTCGAAATCTTCTAGATTCACACCTGGGCCTGGTATGTTATTTACTACGTACATCACGCTCGGTATCTCGTGCTCGTATTCGTCTGCGCGAGCAGTTGCTTCCATGGTTACCAAACTTTTACGTCAACGAAGAACCCCAAAATCTTTGAAAGACTCTTTAGGGACGGGCAGCAGAAAATAAAGGGCAAATTTTGTTTTCGATGAGGACGTGCTGTACTAGTTTCAGCTCCTATAAATGAAATTCCAGTTGATTTACCGTTCGTTAAAATTCTGTTAGTTGAAATTCGCCACTGACCTTCAATGTAAAATTTTATATCCCACGTAGATAACCACGCTCAATAACGAGACTTTGGTAGTAAACTGTAATATCTTGGTCGACAACGCTTGAGGAGGCACGCTGTAACCAAGAACGAGAACATGTTTACCCGTAACGAGAAATTATTTACCCGTATCCACAAATAAAATACCTCATGAGGGGTGGTATATCTGATTGCTTCACTTTTCCCCAATGTTCCATAATTCCCGAAGTGTGGCCTATTCCAACGACTCCCACAACTCGAGGTTGTATTATCCCATTCGCGGTAAGTTTAGGCAGACACGCTTCTTGAAGAGAGTACGTGAGACACAAGTCCCTTTCTGTCACGAACACTTGCTCAACCGCTGGGAACTCTTCTTTTAGTTTGCTAATAAAATCGCTTACTACGCCTCGTTGCTTACAAGTTTCGACGAATTCCTTATTAATGTGGCCATCTATACGTATCAATTGCCACGTAAGCTTTATAATTTGCCACCAAGACAACAATTTCACTACGCGTTGAATTGTCGTTTTGATTGGCCTGTCCGACAATTGGACGACGCAATTTGGAATCTTTTTTGCCTCTTGAAATGCAGTACGAAATTCACCGCCGGGTGCCATACCAAGATCCTTGGTAACGTGGCTCAACATTCTTAACAACAAGATACGCAACAATCCATTGGAAGTTCCATATTCTTTTATCGTTTGAATAATGTGTTCTATAAGTAGAATACACGTGAGAGATAGAATACACAGAATATACATTTAAGTAAGAAATAACAGGAACTCACCGTAAGTTAGGCTATTGGCATATTGGTACAGGTCATCCTCGTTGTACTCCAACACGCTCACTCTGGATTTGCACAATTCGACCGCAACTATGTGTGGCTGTACAGCTTGAATTATCTTTCAATTGTGAAAAAATACATTTGTAATCATTCATATATATTTCTAACCAATAAAAAACAATGAAGTTCCATTTACTTACCATTGAGACATCGTTCTGGCTCTCGACACTGAAGTGTGCTGTTCCCACCAAATATAATTTTGCTCCTTCTGGTGTGGTGAGCAATGTCACGGTTTCTGGTAGCCTTTCATCTATGCTAGCGTCATATTTGTTTTGGTCCAATGTATTAATATTGGTATTCTTACTATTGCTATTGCTCTGGGTATTGAACCCTAACCATAAAGAGAAATCACTGATCAGGAATGACAATGAATTTGTAAATATCTCTGATGAATGTATGATTGTAAAAATTATTTACATTATTTACAATAAACATTGTAATGATATCTTTTAACTGACAATAATACCTTGACATTTTGATAATTTTCTTTTATTTCTACATTGCACTGGCATTTTGAAAGCACCAACTATTTTTGTGTTAAGTTCAGTCTATGATTTAATGGCCTTCCATTGATGCAATTATCACATTAGAGAGAGAGAGAGACAGTGAGACCTTGTGTGTTAGAAACCATACAACATTAGCAGTATCAAAGTACTTTTCAAAATAACAGTACAATTATTAGATTAATTCTTTTGATATTCCTAAGATCAAGTATAAAAATAAACTACAAAGGAAAGGAAAATGACTACAATGCATACTAACAATAGTTTTTGCTTCTAACGACAATAACTTTATATAACTTAAAAATTCCTTATTTATTTGTATATTATCACCATTCGTTTCATTCTCTTTTGGGTCCATCGAAGATGCCACTGTAGAAAATTCGTTTTCTGATTTAGACTCTGATTTATCTGATTTCCACTCATTGGTAATTAAATTCTTAGTCATTTCTTGCATGTCTGATTTAGACTTTGCATCAAAAGGGTCCCCTTCTTTAGTGACGCTTAAATGTTTGTCTTCTACTGACATTGGATTTTGGGGTACGTTCATGTTCAAATTTTCTAGACTTTTATTGTTTCTTGACAATTTTTACCTGACAATTAAAATATACGTCCCATTAAATTATTTATTTTTCGTTCCATCAGGTATTGGCAACCGAATTTGTTTCTTTATGAAATTTCTACTTTTCCATATGGGAACTGATTGAAACAATAAAAGTTACTTTTTTTTGTTTGTAAAAGTTACTTTATTTCGTATAACATTGATATTTGCTATATTAAATAAGATTATAGAAAAATTCCTGCGAATATCTTCAATTTTAATCGTTGGTAAATACAACTCTACATAACCTCAAAAAAGTAACAATATGGTTTTAAAAAACAGACGATTTCTACGATCGACGTGAATCAAGATTTCGTTAAAAATGTTACGCAGTCGAAGGGAAAAGTAACAATTGATATTGTTTTATCGATATGTTGTAATATTTTCCAACTTACAGGTAAAAATTGTAGAGGAAAAAAAGAAAACTGTCGACGGAATAGAACGGCAGCACGTGCAAAAAAATTTATCAAGTCGAACGAGATAAAAAGATTTTTCTGTTTATCAAATTCGTGAAATCTATCAAAGACAAATCAAAATTCGCGTAATTTTACTCACGATCTAAGGGAGTTTAACTTCTTCCCCCATTCATGAATAAACTATGAACGACAACCATAGATGGTGATAGGTGATAAATACAGGTAAATACACCAACTATATATAACGATCGACAACTATTGTTACCGACAAAGTGTCGATTATTTACATCTTTCGGATGTTTGTTATTATTTAGCGTTTTTTATTGATTACATTTATCAAATCTGCAATTTTCGTGCTCGGCAGCGTTTGTAGCGGTTTGTGGCCTGTGTTTGCATCCCAGTTGAATCTATCCTGATTTATCTTTATTTACGATAAGTATAACGTAAGTAACATTATAAAATTTACACCTAAACTTTGCAGTATATTTAACAACAAAGTAATACTTGAGTAACGATACTTGAGTTTCTCGATTACCCGAAATCCTGAAAGTAAACTTTAACTTTACCGAGTTCCTAACCTATATCTCTCGAAATCGTTGCAGAAAATGGCAAGGGAACCTGACGAAGAATTAAGGAAGGCGTTCTCGCAGCTTCACGAGAAAATGATTGACACCACGCAAAAGTTGAAATTAGCGGACATACAGATCGAGAAATTGAAAAGGTCGAAGCAACGCGCAGAGCTTACCGTCAAAGAAGTAAGCTCCTACCCGGTGGACACAAAGACTTACGAACCCGTCGGCAGAATGTTTCTGCTGGACGACATCGACAACATAAAAACAGGCTTGGACAAACGGATGAAGGCTGCTGACGAGAAAGTGAAAACTTTGGAAAACACCAAGACGTACTTGCAGCAGAACTTGAAAGAGTGCGAGAACAATATCAGAGAAATGATACAACAGAGGCAAAATAAAGACACGTCTGGTTGATGCTTTGTTTTCCAAACGAGAACTTTATCTCACCTTTGATCCCTTTGGGATTGTTTTGTATTCGCTTCCTTTCTTTCTTTGTCCATTGAGTTTGCTTATTGTAAGTACGTGTTTCATTGTATCGTAAATAATAAAATGCACAATTGAGTACAATTGTTGATTCTGAGAACTTTGTACTTTGTTAAATGTATTCCATACTTCCATTGTAGTTTAAAGTAGCATGCCGTGGAAGCTCTCTCCTTTGTTACGAACCAGTAAAAATACTGATTTTAGTTTCTAATTATTATTAATTTATTCCAGCAGAATTAATACATACAACAAACGGTTTTCCGTGGTACTTTTTACTTTTATCACTCATGCTCCCTTTCTCTCTCACTCTTTCCACACTCTCACTTGAATTCCTTAGCTAAGTCCTAAAATTACCCTTAAAAACGTATCGTGTGCCAACGCAATAATTTGGCGAAATTGGTAAAGACGAAAATAAAAAATGCTCCAGTGTTCTCGAATTCGGGGTAAAAAAAAGATTAAACGTCGATACGCTTACTGAAAGATCGGTTAATGGTTTTCTGTCTCGTAATTACATTTAGTCGTTTATTTACTAGTATAATGCATGGGGCGTGTCACACATCCGTCCTAGCTTATGAATTACTATGATACTCGTGTATGCGTGTATGTGTTCTGACATATGGTGCAAGTAGAATGTAACGACAGTATGTACAAAGATTATATCAAATTTGAATCTAAGTCCTATTTACTTTGACGGTGTTCGCCCGTGACGAATTCGGAGCCGAACGACCGATCCCTGCAAAATCGAATTACGTATATGTAATATATATATATATATATTATAGTTCATGTACTGTGTGCATTGTTGCATTATTTAAGTATCAAACAGACTTTTTTTGTGCCACTGCTCTCCACAAGTTCGTACGATTCAGTATCTTGGGACTCGGTTTAGAAGATTGAACAGAAAATCAACAACATCGCCATCGAGTTCTCGCTCTTGTAAACCCATGCATTACAGTAGCGTGTGTATTACGTACGAAAATGAATTCTCTTGGATACAATATGCAACGTCAGTCTTAACTAAAATGATTGCCATTGTTCATCATTGTATTTTCGATAATCCATGCGAGCATGCGATTCAAATGAAAAGAAAAAAAAAACCACTAGTTTCGCAAATTCGACTAAATCGAGTCTTTTCTGCGTGAAATGTAAATCAGAAATAAAAAAAATGAAACGTTGCGAATAAATTATGCGAACGACCGCTCGAATCAGCCTACCACATGATAAACTGCACACGTAGATCCACGACGTAAAACTATTCGTTTCTTAAATAAGTTTTCCTTTTTTTTTTCTTTTTTTAAGTAAAATGTACTTATCGTTACGTTTACGATACACCGGCCAATGAAGAAATAGAAATCATGCTCTTGATTCGTCTCGAGAAAATAATTTACGCTGTTCTCCACAGAGACCGTATGTATAAATACAAAAAGAGGGACATGAAAACTTCGATGTCGGACGCCAATTGTATATGTAATAAATACAGGGAGTAATGTGATTTAGATGTAAAATATTTACGCACGCGTAAACGTGTCTGCTTCTTTTTTTCTTTTTTTGTAACACTTTTTTTTTTAACCCTTAGCGTCTTCTCTTTAATGAAAATTCGGCTAAAAATCGTAATTTACGAAAAATAATACAGCGCCGCACGATTGCGCGTCAAGGTGGTGCAATCGGCGCCATTTTGAGTTCTCTCGTTTGAGCCACTGTTCGTCAATGTTTTGCTCTTCAAGCTGAAAATTAAATTACATTTGTAAGTAATCGTTCGTCTGTCAGGTGATTTGTTCTTCGGTAGAATATTCTATTGAAACGTTTGAAGCATATAATGGTTTCTCGTAGACAACCTGTGTACAAACCTGTGAATCCTTGCGGTGGTTGACCCGGTACTGAGTATTGCGGTCTAAAGTTACCGAAATTGGCAGCGCCAGCGAAAGTAGCGGGTAACTGTCCGCCGGAGAAGCCAGCAGGGAATTGCTGCGCCAGCAGGGCCGCTTGACCCGACTGTGAACTGCTACCACCGGGTGCCGTGGCCGCCAGTCGACTCAATATCGACCTCTCCGACATCTGAAGTCTTTGAGCAACGGGTGGAATGCGAGCTAGAGTTGCTGGTAAGCGGCTCACGTCTGACTTCATATCGGACAGTAGCTCTTCCAATTGATTTAGTACCTGCGGTGAATCGTTTAAATTTTTAAACTGCGGATTACTTGTATTGTTATCCAAGTAGCAGAAGAGTTATCCAACTGTTTCACCTTATGCAACACAGCGTTTGCTGGCTTATTGCCGGCAAGGCTCTCTTTGCTAAGATGTTGATGCGATTCAGCAAGGCACTCGACTTCGGCAAATCTTGCATTCAGGCTCATCGCAGGATGGTTAGGGTCCTGCGTTAAGTTCAGGTACGCGGCTCTTCTCAACTGCTCTTCTATCACTAACGCCTGCTCCAACAGCTTGAAGCGTCGAGCCAGGAATTTATTTTTTATCTCTAAGAAGTTACCCTTGCCCACATCCATTTTGAAAGGTTCGTTTATTATCGCGAACCTGCAAGGAACAGTGGAATTGTTAAGTAAAGCCTCGAAATGGAGCGCTCCGAGTTTCTTTCTTGCTATCGATATTAACGTTACCTGATATCGTTCTGAATGTCCTGCCAGCGACCGTAGCCGTGCGTGACGATACCAGCCAGCAGCCAGTAGTCGTGTCTTCGATGCCATATTTCATATTCACGGCCAGGTACCGCGGCTTTCTCTTCGTTCAGCCATAACGTGTGCAATTCCGTGAATCCACCATCGGCGATATTGAACATGAACTTACGTTTAGGCTTTATCACCTCCGTGTCGCAGTCCTTGGCGACGTCTTTGTCTTTGACATCTTTGTCCTGCGAACAGGAAAATGAGAAATACGTTAACCGAGATGAACTTTATAGCCTCGCACCACGGAATCGATAAATACCTCTCGCTTTTCAGCTTCCTCCTCGTCGTCTTTAACTATGACAACATCCTCCTCGGACTCTACTTTCGTTTTATTTTCGCTACTTTCCGTCTTCTCGTCGTGTTTCGTCGCCGATCTCTCATCCTTTGCATCAGACTTGTCTTTCTCCTTCTCCGTTCCTTCCGCCTCGACGTCTTCTTTCTTTACGTCGTCTTTGTCCTTATCTTTCTCGGCGTTACTCTCCTCTTCCTCCTTGGAGTCCTTTGATTCCTCGATCGCGTCCTTTCTGTCGACACTCTGCGAAAAGTGGTAGCATGTTATCCAACTGTTGTGCAATTTAAGAAAGAAATACAGGGGATAAATACGAACTTCCTTGTCCTTCTGTTCCTCTTTGATTTCCTTTCCTTCGGACACCTCGGAATTCGGTTTGTTCAGCTCGCTGACGGTGATACTAAGAGCCGAGGTTGGAGTAGGAGTCGCGGCAGGACTTGGACTAGGTGCGTTCGAGGTGGCTGGTGTCGCACTGGTGCTGCTGGTGCCGGTCGCCCCGTCGACTCCACCTTCCAGCTTCACAGGCTCCACCGGCTTGCGGATCATCTCGGGCATCGAGTAATATCCGTTTATATGTTCGAATTCTTGTACCTGGAAGAACAACGTTGTCGATCAGCGTGTCCTTATCGTTACATTAGCGCGATCCGCGAATGAAAATGAATCGGTGCACGTGCCTTCTTCCTGATCAGCGACATCACGCCGATTCTGGTTAAGACGTGCTGTCTATTGAGACCTTCCTTTGGCACGCCATCGGCGAACGTCTCGGCGTTGTCAGCGCCGGGCTCGCAGAGGTGTCGCATGAATAGCGAAACGTACGCCTTGAAGTTCTTCTCCGATTTACCCCGCAGATCCCGTACAAGCCTAAAATGCGACAATATACTTTAACAGAACTTTAAATTAACTGACGAACGACGGTGTGCGGACGACTAACCACTGAGAGTTGAACGCGTCCTGCGGCGGCATGCCGTAACGCATGATCGCGTTGAGGAATGCCTTTCGTTGCCTAGCGTTGAAGCCCAATACCTAAACAAAAAGATATCTCATGAAATGTTCGCAGAGCTGTGCGCTTAACGGTGGTACAGAGGGATTCGCGTGTATCGTACTTCTATGTTTCCGTTCACTCGAGCAAGCAACGGCGGCAGAGGTCGATCTTTCTCGTCTCTCCTCTCCAATCTTCGCCTACTTCTGCGAGACAACAGGTCTCCGTCGCCCTTCTCGTCGAAGTCGTCGTCCTCTTTGTCGTCGTCGCTCGGTGCGCTGAAATCGCTGTTATAGTCGGACAGGTTCTCCTGCCACGGCTGATCGTCTCTCGTCCCTTGGTCTCCGGTTACCACGCCGTCGTTGTAGTTCACCTGCTTCCGTACTCGTTTACCTACGATTAATTACCATTGTTTAACTATCCACGAATAGCGACGTTTATGTATACACACCTTTTCCAAGAGTTCTAGCGATATCTTCCTGCTGCTGTTCGTAGTGGTGTCTCAACAGTTTGATCCAATAAGCGGGATCCGTGTTCTCAGCTTCCTGCTTGATGATCTCCGTGTCCGCCTCTTCCTCCGTCTCGCCCTCCTTGGTCACGTAGGACGCAACCTTGAAGGAGCTTAAGTATTCGTTGGCCCAGTTCTCCTTCTGTTCGATACCCTCCTTGCTTCTGTCCAACAATTCAGCGACAGCCTTGTCGTCGTAATGGATGGCCTCGTCCTCTTTACCCTCTTCCTCCTTGAAGAGTTCCTCGGTACCGAACCGCAGGATGTCGTCGAGTTCCTGTTTGCTGAAGTTAGCGCCCTTCCCGCCCATTCCGGGTCTGACGACCAAGTGGGTGAGCATCATCTTGCGTTTCGCTACCTGCGTCACTCGTTCCTCGACGGAATTGCGGGTAACGAATCTGTAGATCATGACCTTGTTGGCCTGACCGATTCTGTGAGCTCTACTGAACGCTTGGATGTCGTTGTGCGGGTTCCAATCGGAGTCGTAGATGATGACGGTGTCCGCGGTTGCCAGGTTGATACCTAGACCACCGGCCCGAGTGGAGAGCAGGAAAACGAATTGCTGCGCGCCGGGCGCATTGAATCTGTCTATAGCCTCTTGTCGCTGGGCGCCTGTAATGTTGCCATCGATTCTCTCGTACTTGTAACCCTCCCCTTCTAGATAGTCCTCGAGGATGTCCAACATTTTCGTCATCTGCGAGAAGATCAGCACTCTGTGCCCGCCGTCCCTCAGTCTCTTCAACATTTTGCTCAAAAGCACGAGCTTCCCAGCCGCCTTGATCAACGCGGATGTCTCGTAGCTTCCGTTAGGCGCGGTAGGCGCCTCCTGAGACGCAGCTGGGAATAGGTAAGGATGGTTGCAACACTTCTTCAGGTCCATCATGATGTTCAATAGCGACACCTGTTGACCACCTCCCTTGGGATTCAACGCCTCGAAGTTCCTCGTCAATATGTACTTGTAATATTTCTTCTGCATGGGAGACAGTTCGACGCGAACGATGAACTCGGACTTGCTCGGCATGTTCTTCAACACGTCGGCTTTCAATCTCCTCAGCATGTGAGGGCCGAGCAACTCGTGCAGCTTCTTCACTTGCTCCTCCTTCGAGATGTCGGCGAACTCGTTTTGGAACGTGGCCAAGTCGTTGAACTTGTCGCGGCACAGGAAATTCAGCAGATGGAAAAGTTCTTCCAGGTTGTTTTGCAGCGGGGTACCGGTTAACAATAACTTGTACGCGATATTGTAGGACGCCAATAATCTGAAGAACTTTGACTGATTAGATTTCAGCCTGTGCGCTTCGTCTACCACTAATACGGCCCAGTCTATCGATCCCAGGCATGCGGAATCGATAGAGATGAGCTCGTAACTGGTGAGCAGAACGTTGAATTTAATTTGAGACGATCGAATCTTCGAGGCTCGACCACCGCGTACGGCACCTTCTTCGAAGGACAACTCGTTCTCTCGTATCACGATACGGCTATCCTTGTCGCCTGGAATTAATAAACTGATAACATTTGTGTCCCTTAATGAGTTGAGGAGCTTAGAATTCGTTTGCTTACCGACATACGTGACGCAGTAGAAGTCAGGCGCCCAGGTTTCGAATTCACGCTCCCAATTGATGATGGTCGAGAGGGGAACGGATACGAGGAAGGGTCCTTTGCAATGACCTTCCTTGTACAACGAATACAGGAAAGTGATAGTTTGAATAGTTTTTCCCAGACCCATCTCGTCTGCCAGAATGGTGTCTATACCTTGGCCCCAGGAATATCTCAACCAATTCAAACCCTGCGAAGCAATGGAGGATACAGAACATGTATACTAAATCCTTATAAATACTCGAGTAATTTCATGATTTTATACTAACTTCTAATTGATAAGGGTGTAACTGCATGCCGGTTTGATCCAAGTACTCCGGTTGTCGTTCGTACTTCTTTTTGAGATCTGTGGTAGGTTTATCTGGCGGCGGTGTATACCGTTTAGGCGTTCTCTCTTCGTCATCGATTATCTCACGAGCCTTCGACTTTTTACCTTTACCTAGACGATAGTTACATGGTCACCGTTACGGCCTATTTCAAACGAAAGGAACGAGAACAAAGGAAAAATAAATTAACCGACTCTTCTCACCCTTCTTGCCCTTGCGAGAGGAGCTACCATCGCAACAGTTCGCTGCTCTGAGATCCAAATAATATTCGATGGCCTGCTTCAGGCCAGGAATATCTTCGTGCTCGTCCTCCCACGTGGCTTGGTCGTATCCTAACTCTCTCCATTTAACGAGATAGGTTGCTCTGCCGTCCCTCGACAACCGATGATTAATTACCCGGTGCACCACGAGCCACTCTGGTCGAACTCCGTAACGATAGAATCGTTCTTCCAAATTATAGTCGTCCCTGTTGGTGGCGCCGTCCTGTTCTTTCAACCGTTTCACACGGGAATCGCTTTCGTCCAAAGGTTCCTCTAATTTAGGAGGTTCGTCCATGTCGTACTTTCGCGAATAATTCCTGCGACAAACAAACACATTGAGTCGCTGTACAGTTGATCGCGCGTAATTGATGCGTACCTGAACATGAGGGGGTGGAAAACGTCAAACTGTAGCTCCGTGATCCAGTCGCAGTGCCAATACGACATGTCCGCCCATTTGACGAAAAACTCGCGCATCTTGCGTTGTTTGGGAGCTGCCTTACTCGTAGAAGGCTCTTCCGACGGTGTTTCTGGATACTCCTTCCACCTCCATGTCAAGATCTTTGCAACTGTCGAGAATGAAGAAGGAAGTGAGCTGTACGCTAACCTTTACCTTACTTAACCTGCTCCTTTATCCTGTTCCCTACATACCTTTCCCACGTAAAGGTGGACAAGAGCATCTAGGGCACTTCCAGTCGCCGTCAGGGATATCCGAGAGCGGTGGGTTCAAACAATGCGTGTGATACGCGCTGGTACAGCTATCGCAGCATAGCAATTCACCACCGTCTTTACATACTCTACAGAATTCCATGTGTTCGTCGTCGTCGTCGGCTGCACCTGAAGATCAAGTTTACGGTTCGATAAATTTCAACACGCGCATACTACTTTCCATCTGTTCATCTCAACATGACGGGCGGGACGATAGGTGTACAGAGTATGTACCAATATAATAGGATCATCCACTTCTGGATCAATGGATCGAACTTCTTTCTAGCAATTAACGAGTCGCTTTCGTAGAGTCTTAAATTTTGTTATGTGTACCAAAGTGATGGCCTCGTCCACATCTCTCGAGGCTGTCATTTGGATGAGGCTATCATTTTGGTACACACCATAGGATCATGAGGAAGGTACCTGTAATACCTTCTCCTTCGCAGTGAGGGCAACTCCATTTTCCTTCAGGCGTTTCTTCCAACTCTGGCTCTAGACACACCAAGTGGTATGCTCTAGGGCAGGTATCGCACAATATAATTTCTCCACCTTGTTGGCATACTTCGCAATAATCCTGATGGTCGGTCTGCGCAAAGATAAATATGATAGACAAAAATAGGTGAAATTTATTCTCTAAACAAACCGAAGGAAGGAAGACAGCTCGAATTACCTGGAGACCTTCCTCTCCGTCCGGAAACTTTGACGTAGTCTTCGTCTTTTTCTTCTTTTTTGTTTTGTTTCCAATTTTAGTCTTCGCCTTCCTACGGACGGGAGGCTCCGCAGGCGGTTCGACTCCGTTTTCTTCAGCGTTCCCTTTGTTTGTCCCGTCCGCACCGGAAGGCTCTTCGGCGTCAGCCAGCATTTGCTCGAACTCCATATCGGAGTCTCTGTCGCTCCCAACTCCGCTACCTTCCGCTTCCTCGTCCTAAACAGTAACGTTAGCAATTAACAAAAAGAATCCTCAATGATTCAAAGGTACGCGACGAATTTTAATTACCGAGCTTCCCCGTTTACGTTTTCCAAGCTTAATCTTGAGCGTCGGTACTTTGGAAGCTTTCTTTCCTTTCTTCGCCCTGGATCCCCTCGACTTTCGCTTCCTGTCGCTGTCTTCGTCGTCGTCCTCCTCGTCTTCGCCTTCTTGCACCGCGCCGCTGCGATTCGGCCTCGAATTTCTGCTGTCGTCGTCCACGTTCGCGGACGATACATCCGCATCCGGCTGCGTATGAGGATTCAGTTCGGAGAAGTCTCGCCATTTGGCAGCTACCAACATCATAAGCTTCGACATTGGAACCTAAACGCGCAGAGTACAAAAGTGAGAGAATATGTTCGAGGGAATTGCGAAATTACTTAAACGCCAAAGGCTTACTTTAGGATTTTCCTTCGCGAGAAGTGGTCTGACGTGTTGCTGGAACAACTTATACGTAGTTAAATTCTGAAAGTCTGCATCCGTGTACTCGATCTGTACATCGGTCAACCCGAAAGTATTGCAAACTTCTTCGATGGTAGGCATCCCTGTTGTGGGTTCCTGACTCGGAGGGGCAGGTGGTGGGTGACTGGACGACTTCCTGGACGAGGACTTTCTGCTCTTCCTGTTACCAGCATAGTCGCTGTCCTCTCCAGCTATGTCACCTGCTTCGCCGCCGCCTCCAAAGTCGCTTTCCTGCAATTTAAAAAATAGAAAATTAACGATTCTTAAGTTTTAGGTAATTATGTATTCTATATCAGACTAAGGAAGGTAGTTACATCTCCAGAATCAGATTTTTTCTTCTTCTTCTTCTTCTTGCCCTTCTTATCCTCGCTGCGAGCTTTACGCTTCTTCCCCTTTTTCTTTTTTCGTTCCTCAGGCTCGTAATCGTCATCTTCCTCCTGCGTTGACAAATATTTAATAAAAATATTATCTCACAAACGTGCTAAAATGATCAAAGTTTACGCAGGAGATGCTTACTAATCTCTGAGATTCCTCCGCGTCGGATGAACCATCCACTTGCTGGCCAACAGTTGAAACTTGAACTCCGGTTTCATCCACATCGTCTTCTCCTGCAAGCGAAACATGCAAATATAATAAAATATATATTTAATACGGTTTATATTTATTTACTGTTGTAATACACGTTGTGCATATCAATCATAAAATACTTTAAGACTCTGCAATATTCTCAGGACTGTCGCAGTACAATCACCGGTAACATGTAACCGATATTAAGCAGCCGTGTGCCTCTGACTTATATAAAATCAATATCTGTATATCCATTACTATACAGATTTATCAAAAAATAATCTATACATGGGGAAAATATTAATTGGGCGTTAGATGATGTTATTTCAATCATCTTTTTTTTACTTTATATTTTTTTAATGAAAAATTTGTTAAATTTTGCGCGACCTTGACTTTTTTCAAGTCACAATGCCCATTGGAAAACGATTCGAAACGAGTTTTCAAGAGTAAAAAGAAAAACGAAGCCTCGATTCGCGAAACGAATCGATAGCAACGTTTACCGAATAAAACCGATTTTTTTCTTTTTATATTTTAATTCAGGAAAAAACGTTTGGAATGACAAAAAATCGGCACAATCGGACAGAATCCCGTTAAAAGGGTTCGTTCGTGCAAGAGGAAGCATAATTACGAAAATAAAATCAATTAATCGGAGCGTACAAATTATTTGGCATTAATCTGCCAGTTCGGTAAACGCTTTGTACGAGTGTGCGTCCGCCATTTTCTTCGAAAGGGCTCAACATCACATTGCTTGTCTATATTTTATATTTTCGTTATTATCGCGGGATTCTGTGCACGTGTACGTCGGTTCGGTGCATGGAAAAGGGTTATCGTCTAAATCATCGTCCTTTGATTACAGGACACGCTCCCGAATTCTTATTAAATCCAGGAACACGCGTTCTTTCCACGCGCGCGTACACGCCGCGTGCATGTGTGCGTCACCAGTGGTTCTTAACCGCTGTTTGTGTTTTTATGCTATTACTCTATCATAAATGCACGAAATCAGCAGACTGGGTGCAATGATCTAATAAATAGAGTTGAAGTTTGTATACTAATTACAAAGTTATTTTTATGTAGATAACATTCTAGGTATCGCTCTGCCACTTGGTTCACTGTATGGACGCATACTTCTGGTATGAATATCTACTTTGAAAGCATTTGGTTATTTAGTAAAATGGGTAGAAAAGTAAGGTGTTTGTTTCTTGTTTGC
>NC_071984.1:1905408-1929573 GCF_026283585.1 Hylaeus volcanicus | reverse complement strand
ACTGCACGCGTACATGTGTGTTTATTTATTAAACGTATATGCAAGTAGGTGCACATAGTATATGTAGTATATGTAGTTCAAATGTAAACGTCAACCTGTAGAATGGAATTCTGTTAGTTAATTCTGGAAGTCAAAGTTCTTGCATTCGTTCAAGTTCATTCATGGATCGTCTTGAAATTCTAGTTCTTGAAATGGTTACCGTAATCTTGAAACTGTGAGTATTTATCCATACTCTTATTTATTTCTATTTCAATTCTGTTTCTATCTTCATCTGTAGCCTAGTAATCATTCATGATCAGGAACCGTGTCAGATTTTCTTAAAGTTAAGAACCACTGGTCCACACGAACGCACCTGTGTGAGACAAGAGAGGTTCCATGTGTGCGTGTGTGGACATCGGTGCACGCCAGATGTTCGTAAAACCGAACGAAACGTTACAAAATCGTTTCGAGATTCCGTTCCAACGGGAATTAAAAGCTTTTCGAGTCAAAGTTTTTCAGCAGGCGCTTCTCGCGTGTATCGAAATGCATCGAAGTAGATTAAGTAGATAAAGTAGATTAAGAGCGTGCTGAGACGCGGTTCGCGAACGAACGCGTGTTTTCATGAATTTCTTCGAGTACGAAACCATATATCGAATACACGGGCTCGATTGCACGATACATCGTCGATCGCTAATTATGTAAGGAAACGCTTCGAAAATCGCGCGAAGCGAGGAATAATGCTTGTAAAAAATCGCGAGGCAATATCAAGATGTCACGATCGAGAATCTCGCGACACTCGCCGAGATTTCGCGTTGACAGTGATTTAACATCGAGAACGATGCAATTTCTGTGGCAGCTACTGGATGTAAACAATAACCTATATCCTTGTATTCGGCCGTGTTTGCACGAGGATAAGCACCACGGTGCTGCACGGTTGCAGTCTATCGAAAGCATCATTATCGAAGGCTTGTTTGACAATTCAAAGGTTAGCTCGTTTCTCGGGTAGGGAAAGGAATCGTTCGCGGATCGCGACGAAATTCCGCCGAATGGTCCGGGTAGCGTGACACCGAGTCTAACCGAAGCGTAGATCGGTTAAAAATTGCGGTAAAATGCGTGGACGGGTAAATAAGAACGCGTGGAAAAATACAGAGGTGCCGATTGACATGGCAGCCATCGGTACGAAAAGCGCGCGTCCTGCGTGTGCCCGAGGGACACACGGCTCTCCGGTAGTATTCGTGAGCGGAGCAGCCCGTGCACTTACCCGCGTAGCTCTCGTCCACCTCCTCGTCGGACGCCATGCTCCAAAACCACGGGATTGATAACGAATGCTCTCGATCGCCACCGGGATATCTCGCTCTCGCGGGAGAGGGAACACGCCACGGGAATTAAAGCGACATTAAACGAGGCTCGCGTTCGTTGTTTCGCCGCTTTCTTGCGTTTCTTTCACAGTTTCGGCGTGCCGTCACTCTCATCTAATACCGTGCACCGATGTGCACCTACTGCCGTACGCTTCTTCTTTCACGCGATTCGTCGGTTCTCCTCGTTCCTCCCCCCGCCGCTCCGCGATTTTAACTCCCCTCCCCATTCCGTGAAAGAGTCCGTTTCTTCCCCGCTAGCCCTCCCCTTACCCCACCACTAGCCGTCGTCGCGTCCCTTCGCATAGCCCGTTACACTCAGGACCGGGCCCCGAAACAAAGAGCGCCCTAACCCCGAAACAAAAAGCGCCCTAACCCCGAAACAAAAAGCGCCCTAACCAACGCTCTCCCTGATACTAATTCGTTTATTTCATCGATATATTATTTTCTATGTAACGTCGAACCGACTCGAGAGACTTTATTTTACGTTAAATATATAACGAATATAAATAAATGTATTATCGAGAAACAAATACTATATTTTACAAAAACATTTACACCCTTCGATGCATATATGTAACATTTTTATTTTACGATGAAATTGCCTATAAAAATTATTTTTCACTCCCTCGATCAAAATGCAGCATTTTTTGTCGAACAATACGTAGGCGTACCTTTTATTGTTTCTAAAGATCCGAAGAAAAATATGGTTTGAAAAAAAAAGCGATCCGTTGGAAAAATGTTTCAAACGAAAGTAGCACATTTCGACGAGATATGAAATTATCGTCGAATATATTTTTTCGAGAAACGAATACTTTTCGAGATATTTTAGCAAAACGTTTACACCTTTCGATACGTATGTTACATTTTTTTTTCTTTTATACCGAAATTATCTATAAAAATTATTTTTCCCTTCCTCGATCGAAATAAAGCATCTCTTGTCGAACATACGTGGACGTAACTCGTATTATTTATGAGAAAAAAAATCGATATATGTATCGAGAGGTGTGATCGTTTTACGAAAATATCTGGAAAAGTATTCGTTTCTCGACAAAATATATTCGACGATAATTTCGTGTCTCGTCGAGATGTACGATTTATGTTTAAACTATTTCTTCGAAGGATCGCTTCGTTTTACTTTCGATTGAAGTTCAACACCTGCCTGGTCTGCGACTAGAGCCGGCCCTGATTACAGGCGTGCTTCGTAGCGTCTGTAGCTGCATGTGTGCGAATAAATCTACCGTGTTGCATTTATTATTTTTCTTCACTTTCTGTCTCTTGTCCTTATTTATAAATTATATTTTAACGATATCAAAAATCGATGTGGAATTATTATAATTGGATTGTAGCCGAGATAAATGTCCCCCCCCCCGTCCCCCCCCCCCCCTGTTACCAGGGGGAGCAGTAACACGCGAAATAATTGAGAACCCCTACCAGATACAAATATACATACAAATGCATATATACAATATTTGGTTTATCGCATATTAATAATCGTACAATTATTACGATAGTACCGTACAGAAAATAGAAATCGTTGTATCGTCCTCTGTCCCGCTTAAATAAACAAATGCCAATTTTTGTACGTGGAGCAACAACTTGCCACGAGTTCAACGATCGGTTATTGCACAAAGAATTCGTCCATTTTACCTCGTTGCAAATCGTCAAAGCTCTAGTCTGCGATAGCACGGACTATCAATGACCGAGCACACGCGTATTTCGCGTATCGACTTTTTCGATGGAGACGAGATAACCGAATCGATGCGCATCATTTTTTTTTTCTCCTTCTCGTACCAAGCGTATTATTTTTAATTCAACGAATGTACGACAATATGCATGTTATTGATTTCAAGCGTTCGCTGCCTCGGCCCGTCGATGTATCGGTCGACGGAAGATCGGACGGTACGAGAAAATCGTAATTTGGAAATTGGTTATCGTTTGCTGTCGCGATACATTTTGTAAGCGAACTCGCACGGAAACGAAATACCAACGATTAAGGCCGGAAATGGTGTAACGGGAATTGTTTCCGATAAGGCGTTACATTTAGACGCGGTTTCGCACCTTTCGCCATTCCGGGAAAACTATGCAAATTAAATGAGAACACCGATCAACGTATTACTTAATATTTCTTTATTTAGAGTTCACTAGAAATACGAATTATCGAGAACGCGTTACATGTCTTACGACGCAAGACTTACATAGAGCTACATATCGGCGTGTAACGTGAATGGAAATTTATTTATACGTTTCGTACGTAACAATCTATTTACAGATATGAAATACATATATTGCCGAAGGCCTTTGCATAAAAAAAAAAAAAAAAAGTGACGTTCTCACGTACAATGGCCTTCTCTTATTTCTAAAAGAATATGTATACGGTACTAATTTTAAAATGTAAACTACCTTTACGTATCACGCAACAATTACAATATACAAAAGATCGAAATTCATCTTCGGGAATGGATAAAAGCAATACGATGCTACATGGAATGAATTAGTACATCCGAACAGCGTAATGACAACTAATCAAAGTCGTTCGCGTTATACGTACAGTGTATATCTTGCAGAGTTTATTAGAATAGCATTTATAATACTTCCTTCAACGAATGCTTTGCTCTTGTCAACGGTCAAAAATCATGATTTCTTAAAAAGAATCATGATCTTGAAAAGTGCATTGGAATACAAAGAAAATTTTGTACTACATTCGTGTTCTTTTATATATCAATGAAATCTCGTAGAAGATATTTTAATCCAGCGTACGCGTACGCTACGCTTCTACGCGTGACTGGTTTCGTTTGCATTCGATAGGTAAAGAAATAGATAATCATCAGAGTTTGTTTTCCTTAGTAAAATTATCTGAACAACTTCTGACGAGTATCATCTATGAAGTCGATCGTACAAATCGGAGTAGATTTGCAAAGATAAAAAATTATATGCATCGCTATTATATAAACATATCTTAGGGCGAGACTTTATTAGGCGTGCTCAACCGTAGTCGACGCTGAGAGCACTGAGTCCTTTTTTCTTGATAGCCTCGGCTACGGCTCTTTCTAAAAAGTTCTCCTCCTGGTCACTCTCGTCTACTTTATTCAAATCCCAATCTAGTCCGTTGTATTCTTCCAGATCAGTCGAATCGTTCAGTCTCAAAGAATTGGCAGAAGTAGTAGCTACAGAGTTTCCGAAATTTCCGATTCCTTGAACACGATTAGACGGACAGGAACAATGTACATCGGTCCAATATCCTGGAGCTTTATCACTGTAAAACGCACTGGACTGGGGAACCAATTCCGCGGACTGAACCAGACCGTGATGACGAATCGCCATCATAATCGCCGTGTCTTCCATGTCGTTTGCTCTGAACAACTGAAATCTGGATTCCTCGAGAGGATAAGAAGGGGGTGCTCCCATAATATAATTCTCTAAAACTTTGTTAATGATATTGTCCACGAATCCCTTAGCCACTTGGCACGCCTGCCACCTTCTCAACCTTTCCCTCGCAAGCAGTTCCGCCTCGTCGTATTCTATGTTGTCTGTACGTTGTGTAGTCTCATCTTTGTCGCTCGAACTCTTTTCCTGTAAATAAAAAACAAATAGAAAAATTGGAAGAAAGATTATTTATACCGCCTAGCAAGGAGACAAGCAAGGAGACAAGCTACTACACGTACGATGACCAATTAAAAGGATACGATACAATTTGTCGTAAGATGTATTGTAGTACATGATTGCAAACAGAAATGCAGCGATACTCTTTGTATGACAAATACTATCGGATCATGAATCGATTACAGAGCAGAGAAAGTTTCTTTAAGTTTCAGGGTCCCCGTAAGTATAAGGCCCGAACCGAATGGGCTAACTGGCCTTCCCTGCGTACAATTACCGTATCCTGAAACGTCTCGTTGACCTTAACGAATCTCGTGCACTGCCTTTTCGACGGAGTGGGCCTCTCGTGATCATCGGTGTCCGATTCTTCGATGTCGGTCGCCATTTCCTCTATTTTGAACACAACTGTACTAAAAGCTGCGTACTTTAAAAGACTTTAAAGAAAATTCCACAGACCCGTCAGTATTACAGAGGCGATCGTTAAAGGAGAACTCGAAACCTGACCGTAAAAATTCGGAGTATCCGCAGTTCTCTCAGCATCTTCCTTGGAACGGTATTAATTTCACGATACGCATTTAAGACACGGATTCGGAGCTTTTGGCGCAATTATGTTCGGTCTCGGTGACGCGAGCCAGCCACGATATAAAAATGAAACGGTAATCAACTCCGAGTGTCAGAACACGAAGGAATGTAACCGCGCACACAATCAAACGGCGAGTATCGCTTTTGACAGCTTCAAAATGGCTACTTAGCCGTCGGATTCCGCATCGAGAAAAAAGAACGCGTACGCACGGTAGGAATTTCGTGGATTGTCGAAACGAACGAGCGGTCGCGACGTTATCTGACGAGAATACGTGCGTTGATCGTGCGCTTATATAAATTCGTTCAAATTCGAGTCAATTCGACTGGAGCTGGACGTCTCGGGTGCAGCGGTAGCTCCAAAATGGCGTAAACATGTGTTCACGGTGCCCGAGAGAATTTTGACGTCCGTTCTGTCAAGCGTGTCTTTTTCTGTATCGCACGAGGTAAATTCTCTTCGACACTCTCGTTGAACGCGTCAACTGGCATGGCAGTCTGTGGGGAATATATTCGCAGCCAGTTTCCTACGATAGACGACGATTTGTATCAATATGTAGAAGGTATATCTCGGAGGCACATAACCTATAAATCGCGAGACTGTTTCTCTCTCGCGTTTCGTTCTTCTCTCGAATCTGTCGTGTTTCGTTTGCTCGAAGGTATCTTGGACAGCTCGAAGGATGATTTCGAGGACGGCGACGAGGTGTACGAGGCGATAGGAGAGGTATTGCACGAGGTCGCGGATAAACCAGAGAATGAGGTTAGGTCTGTAAACGTGTTCGCACTTGTCACTTTTACCCTATCGTTCGTTAGATCTTTTCTATGTCGGGAATCGTAATCGTGCCGCTGTCGTTGCTCTGTTGAGACACTCTCGTAAATGTCTCATAGTAAATGTCTAATCTGGAACTGTTTTCTGTGTAACTGTTTTCTATAGACAAATATGTGTAAAATTACTGGAAATGCTGAAAGGCAGTACGAACGACGAGATCGTCGAGAAGAGGAAGAATGGAGTTAATAAAGTATTAAACGCACCGGTTCATTTGGGTACCATGGCTGCTACTCTGGAAGCTCAAGTAGAACAGATAAAAAGTATATGGGTCACCACGAGGGACGACGGCATGTTAAGTATTTAGTTTATCGTAGAGTTGTGTAGACATTGCTTTCTCGTAGGATGTACGATAGCGTACGCGTTGAAGTATATTTATCGTTGCATTCGTATTGTTCGATAGAAAGTGGATGCTAAGAAATTAGAAAAAGCAGAGGCAAAGTTACAACAGAAGCAGGAGAAACGAGTTAACAACGATTCATCCAGTCGCGTTGGTAGCACTAATCCAGGGGTAGAAGCAGCGAGTGCTAGTCAAATGATGAGCAAAAAGGATAGTAGAATGGAAACCAAGGGCAGTGTAAATAAAACTCAAGATATTAGGATAGAGAATTTCGATGTAGCATACGGAGATAGAATTTTATTACAAGGGGCTGATTTAACCCTTGCTTTCGGTAGACGCTATGGCCTTATCGGTAGAAACGGACTTGGAAAAACCACGTTATTGAGAATGATATCCAGGTATTAAAATGATCTAATATTAATCCAATCTTTTAAATTATTTAAATTACTAATTACAATACTAAATTATTTATTAGAGCATCCTTTATTTAAAGGAGAAATGAAAAGAGACGACGAAAATTGTTTCTTACGCTGTTCTTAATCGTTGCAGTAAACAGTTGCGAATACCTTCTCACGTAAGAGTGCTACACGTAGAACAGGAAGTCGCCGGTAACGATACATCTGCTCTTGAATCTGTGTTGGAGTGCGATCAAGAGAGGAGCCTCTTGCTCAGCAAGGAAGCAGAACTGCAAGCAGCGATAGAGAAAGATGGTGGCAAGGCAGGGGACGTGTTAGACGAAGAATTGCGTAAAGTGTACGAAGCGATGCAGGTTGCCGAGGTAGACAAAGCACCTGCTAGAGCTAGTGCCATATTATCCGGACTTGGGTTCTCCGTCGAAAGACAGTCGTGGCCGACCAAATCCTTCTCCGGTGGTTGGAGGATGAGACTTGCACTAGCGCGGGCGCTATTCTCTAGACCGGACCTTCTGTTGCTCGACGAACCTACGAACATGTTAGACATCAAAGCCATACTTTGGTTAGAAAGATACTTACAATCGTGGCCCACCACGTTGCTCGTGGTTTCGCACGATAGAAACTTTTTAGATACGGTAAGGTACTTGAACAGACTTTTGTTTACGATCAAAAACGCTACAAGATAATTTTTGTAATAGGTTCCCACAGATATATTATACCTACGCGGGCAGAAAATAGAGGCGTACCGCGGAAACTACGAGCAATTCTCGAAGACGAAAGGGGAACGCGAGAGGAATCAACAGAGGGAGTACGAGGCTCAGCAAGCCAAGAGAGCTCACGTGCAGGAATTCATTGATCGTTTCCGATACAATGCCAATCGCGCTTCGAGTGTACAGAGTAAAATAAAGATGCTGGAGAAATTGTAAGTACGACGTCGCCATGGTGACGAAGATTAGGGTGAACCGAAGGTCATTTCCTATTTTTGTCTCGTTACCAGGCCAGAATTGAAACCAATGGAAAAGGAGGGAGAGGTGACGCTTCGCTTCCCGGACGTGGAACAATTAAGCCCTCCGATATTGCAACTGAACGAAGTGTCCTTCAGTTACACCGGAGGAACCGACAACCCTATATTCACAGGTGTAAATCTTACCGCCAGCTTGCAATCCCGCATTTGTATCGTGGGAGAGAACGGGGCAGGTAAAACGACGCTTCTGAAAATAATAACGGGTACTCTGAGTCCGACGAGGGGCACGGTCCACGTTCATAGAAACTTGAAGTTTGGATACTTCAGTCAACACCACGTCGACCAATTGGATATGCGCGTATGCCCGGTCGAGTTGTTACAAAACCATTTTCCAGGTACGAACAAAACCAAAGTACTTGAGGAGATATTCTAGTCTGACTACGGAAGATGTAGGGTGTTTTATAAAATGAAGACTAAAAGGGGAAACCACGATACAAATTTAGTTTTATTCCCTAGGTAAACCCGTCGAGGAATATAGGAGAATGCTGGGCAGCTTTGGAATAAGCGGTAACTTAGCTTTACAGAATATAAATTCTCTGTCTGGTGGACAGAAGTCGAGAGTCGCCTTCGCGTTAATGTGCGCCGCCATGCCGAACTTTTTAGTGCTCGACGAGCCCACGAATCATCTCGATATAGAGTCGATCGAAGCTTTGGGCAAAGCGCTGAATACCTGCCAAGTAAAATATAATCTTTCACGTCTATCGATACCGATTCGTATTTTTATCAAATATATCGACAACGTAATATTTTCAGGCTGGCGTGATATTGGTCTCGCACGACGAAAGGTTGATTCGCATGGTGTGCACCGAGCTCTGGGTGTGCGGTGAGGGTTCCGTCAGGTGCATCGAGGGAGGATTCGACGAGTATCGTAAGATCGTTGAGAAGGAACTCGAAATGTAAAGACTATTTTAATTTAATCGCGCTATCGATTCGCATTGTCCCGCGTCGAGTTACCGATTTCAATATTTCGATGAATTTAAATAAATGCAAACGTACGCCGGGGCGCGTTCGATCCTTCGTTTTGGGGCAATGCACCTTCTGATTTGTTCATCGATGTAGATATTTATCAGCCACGAAAACATTATACTGCCTATTTTAAATAAAACTGAGTGCATTGAGAATTATTGTTTGTAATATATATTTCATCGTCAACATAAAATCTGCGAGATAGACTGAGTTATCGACGAGTTCACAAGTAGGATTAGAAGATTATCACATCGTTTGACTGCCAGATACAATAACTACATCTAAAGAATTCTGATATTTAATATTGTACATTAGTAAATAATAAAGAGTCGTTGTTATAAATAAAAGTATATAACATTCTAGGTTTTCTTTTTATATATATATATATATAAAACCGTTGGAAGATTACATTGATAAATATACATGATTAATTAGTCGAAGAAATCATACCGTTTCGTGTGGTTTTAATTGAAATACACATGGTTTCAGAAAGCAACGTGTTAGAATGTGATGCAGTCTTGTACCGCAATAACTCACGTTAGAATCGATGATAAAATCAATATAATAATTTGAATTAATTAATCACTTTTTAATACTATTACTTCAGCTCTCTTCCGTATCCGATTTCATCGTTTATTTAATTTATTTCCGTATCGTTTCAGTTACGCTCCGAAAGTTGAGAAAACTAACGTGTCACGTAATAAATAAAACAAATTTAATGTCCCAAAAGAGTTGCATTGCATTGCCACGGTTAACCACCGGATGTAGTGTTTAATGGTACCATTGTATTGGATAAAGAAGACGTTTGCATAGGTGGTGCGGGTGCCTGTTGTTTGGCCGCTGGAATTTTCAAACGTTTACATTACTTTCCTCTCGAAGAGCGTACGTTTCGATTACATATACAAGGTGTAAAGAAATAATTCAGCTGGGCAAGCATAGGCATATTTTCGATGAAGATCTCGAAATTTCATGGTTATGGACAATCTTGTTGCAACTTTCTTTTACAGATCTTTCCAAAGATGTAGAATATGCCTATGCTTGCCAATACCAAACATTTCTTTACACCCTGTACCTTTATCGACTGCTACAAGCATTAGGAAGCATGCAGATGATCCTTGACAATCAGCCAACCCAATCAATGATCAACGACTCTGTTTACACATTCGTGCATGCATCTATTGTCGCTAATTTTTGGTAAGCTAGAGCCAGCGATTAAATTAATTAAGGGGAACACCACGAAGAAGACTTTGCTAATAAATTTCTAGATACTCTATTTTTATTTAGATCTCCATCTTCGAAGTGTCGTTTTCCCTCAAGTTGTCACATACACAGTCACAAATCTCAGTGTCGTATATCTTTATTTCTGACTTGTATTCTGTGCGATGAAAATTTACATGCTTCAATGTCATAATTTACAGACGATAGTTTCATTCATGCATGTAAATGGTATGAGAATGATTAATCCTTCGAGTAAAGAAAACATGCAAGATTCTATCCCGGTGATTCATCCTCTGTTAAACCACACGAGAAGCAGGTGAGTAAGCCTTTGTGTTTAGTATTTTTAGAATAGCGATTATGCAGGACTTTTCCACACCGAAACGAAGCTTACATAAACAATTCAGAAGTGTACCGTCTAATGGCAAAGTTTAAGAAGGAATGCGACTGATATTCAAGCGGTTCGTTCTCACCGTTTCTGCTGCTGTAGACTTTCGTGAACCCTTTGAACTGCTCCGGCGCTGGAAAACTCACGATAGAATGAAACATGTCAGCGAATCGTACCTCTAGGTCTAGGGTGGTCATGGTTTGACCGTTGCGCATCGAGGAACTCCTCGTGGGAGGTGTAGGTGGAGGCGGCGGTGGCGCCTGTCTCTGATGAGTGGGAGCAGGACGATGCGGAAGCGGAGGAGGTGGAGGTGGTATACACGGAGCGCTGACCGTGACTCTAGAAGGTGGTGGCGGTGCCGCCCTCGTTGCCGTGGTAGTCGAGCTGTTCGCTCTGGAAGTAGGAGGAGAGGGTGGTTTTGCAACCGGAGGTCTGAGCACTCGATTCGCCGGCCTTGGTTGAGTTTCGTTTAGACAATCCTGCGATTGATGAAGAGACGGTGGAGTGGGTGCGAGCACAGGAGGCGATCTGAGCAGCCTCATACTTTGCGCTCTCGATACACTTGGTCCTGTAGTCAGGTTTAATTTTTTAGGAGGTGGCGATGGCTTGTGCTGCGTGCTAGACGGAGTGGTAGGTGGTTTGGGCGCGAGAATCGGTTTTCCAAATCCCTTGGACGCATCCCCCATAGAACTCGGCGAGTCGGTAATGCTGTGACCTTGCGTAGAGTTGGCTTTCTGAAACGTTTAGTAATATTTAAAAAGGCGTTTAGCGACAATTTTATTATTGTTTACCACCGTTCATACCTGAGCAAACATTTGTGGCTTTTGCGAGGCTGGCGGAACAGGAGGTGGGCCACGCTTTATGCTAGGTATGGTAGATTGACTGAAATTCGTACTATTTACATTGCTTGTGTCCCTTTCATTAGAAGATGGCCTGAGTCCTGTGGGCTTTAATTTTGGCATACCACTGGAGAATAATCCACCTAATCCTATGGGTCCTCCATTATTTGTATTAATGCTGCTGGCTACCGCATTGGAACTACTATTTTCTCTGTTATTAGAGAAAGAGGATGCTCCTGCTTCTCCTCTTATTTTACCTAGAAGAAAAATATAATATAATCCATGTAAATTTTATTCCCAAAACCTCTGAATGCACTTTATAACTCACCGCTAACAGCAGGCGCGCTCTTATCTACGGTTACAGTTTTCTTCAAGCTTTTCCCAGCTCTGATCGACTGAAGAAGTAAACTCCTGTCTTGTTCTCCGGAGCCGGAATTGGCTGTATTGAAAGCAGGAGGCGGAGGAGGAGGTGGCGCAGGCATTCTCGTTTAAATTGTTAGAAAGGTATTCGGTTGTTCCTAATAAAATCGATTGATTTAGGTAGAGACGACGCGATTCTGATAGCTTTGACTCGAGTCAGGGACAGTAAACAGTACAATGGCTGAAGTACATTTTAAGAGATAAGATTAGACCTCCTACAGAGCGAATGCCAGAAATAGGTTAGTACGAAAATAATTTCCACGTTCTGTTTCTGCGTTTAGACGTCTTACGATTTCGATAGACGTAAAGAGGAAACAGTGACACGGGTCTGTAGGAATTGTTTGACTAAAATTGACAGACAGGCCCTCTTACCACGGCGGGACGATCTTTGAAACTACCGCACTTTGTGTCCGTTTCTGATTCACTGTGAACTAACGTAACCCACGACATGCCAAATTTTCCACGGCGGCGAGGAATTCAAACGGATTCGCACGTTCCACGAGTACAACTTGACGGGGACCCGGCGCACGTAGCCACGACGATATTCTTGTACATCACGACAATGGTTCGCCGTTTGTTTATGGCATCGACGAGTCACGTCCGATCGAACGTGCATACGTCGAGCGCACCTGTACAAATTCCACCACACCTGGGAGACCTTAAAATCGTGCAATGAAACGAGAACACCGCTTTTCTTTTGTAATCGTATCACAATTGGTCGCAGAAAATGGATCTGTATCCTCGCATTCCGTTGGAGAAATATACACCCGGTGACACGGATTCGGAGAAGGAGAAAGTCACCAAGTCTCCGGCTTTGGCTACCATTTTCCTATCTGACAAGAAACTTGTAGCGATCATGGCGCTCGAATGGTTGCGCCAAAAATTCAAACGAGTCCTCGCTGTCATCCGAACGAGAGCGCTGCTGTTGATATCCATTTTCGCCGTGATAGTTTCCTTCTACCATGGATGAAAGAGTCTATGGTGCAGACGACCAGTTGAAAAGCGCGCGCCAGGAATAGTTTCGGCTGCGCATGCGCGCCAGGAATAGTTTCGGCCGCGCATGCGCGCTACTTTTGACTTCAATAAAGTATCTACCAGGATCACGAAACTGGCACTCTTATAACCCCTAAAAAATGATGAAAGCACAAAATAAATTCCAAAGAGATTATTCAACGCTTTCGGAGTTAATTATTTAATCTCTGATCGTTTTTTCGATTCTCATGCGCGAGTTGGAGTTCTCCCACTCCTTCCTGGCCATCACTGCGCATGCGCGAGTGGAAGCCATTATCCAGCGTCACTGCGAGTCTTTCACTTTCATTTTGGACATCGCCACGAGTGGTTTGAAGGTAATCACGTTTTGAATTTCTGTATCCGTTCTCATCCGCGTGCATCGTTACATTAGACACAGAAAACTGATATTTCCTTAATCAGTTATCTCGTAAAATACCATTTTTCGATATATTTTTGCTTCGTTTTCTAATGTTGCTTGTTTTATATGATGATACGAAAGTAGTCTCGTTCGTATGATATATTCTATGATTACGATCCTAAAGGTGATCTGAATAGCTCGTAAAGATTTAAACGCTTCTTAAAATTGCTTTTCTCGGTGATTTAGAATTTGATTTCTCTTTCTGTAGGCGTTAAAGTAAATCGGCTTTTCGAAACGTGCTTTGGAACGCGTTGACGAACTTTGGTTTCGATTTCTTTGCGATTTTTCTAGTGAGTATCATTCTTTCATCATACATTTGCAATATTTAGCAATTTTCTATATGTATATCTATATATATCTATATATATATATATATTTTTTTTTTGCCACGTTGCACGTCGAATTTTTAGAAAATCGTGAGTCCTTTACACGTGGGCTTTCGAGCACAGATTGCAATATATTTTTTGAAGGTTTTATACGAAAAGCAGCATTTCTTATTTCGATCAGCATGTTCTTGATCTTTTAAAATGATAATTTGTTCTTATTTGCTATGATGTTACGTTACTGCCCCAGTCTGATTCAAATGTGATTGATTCAGTATTCTGAGACAAATTTTGTAAATTCGCGATTAACACGTGCGATGTATCTTTGGTTTAACAGTATGCATTTCTATTTGTAGGAAAACATGCATAGATTTGAACTTCCTTACTTTGGTCAAAGTTCGTATGCTGTTAATGATATAGGTAAGCATTTGCATTCGTTTCGATAGAATTCTGACAACAAATCTATGATAAATAAACCTGATGAGTAATTAACACTGCCTCAGTCAATCAGAAATATTATGTAGATGGTGTAATCTGAAGATTCTACAAATATTAGATATTTATTTTCCAATCTATGATTGTTATTAACAAAGGACCTATAATTTTAGAAAGGAACGATGATAATGGTTAATAACCATCGAGATCCTGATTCCGATATTGATCCACACTAACCGTTACAAAATCTGTAAATACGAGTTTGAAGCAGGATGCAGCTGAAAAGGTAATTCAAATGTCTTTACCGTCCCTAAAAAGTAATTTGTTGAAAGTAGACTATGATGAATTAATAGTTACCCCTGCCTGAAAATTTGTGTATTGAAAATGACTTTGCTGATGTAAACATTACTTTGCAAAGTAATATTTTATAATAGGCCTCATAATAATAAAATCAAATTTTATGTTACAGTGCGCAATGTGAATCTGGTGGGCTTGTAACAAATTCTTCGTGCGATCGTATATGAAAGAGTGAGTAACACGTTTTAGATTTATACATTTCCTTTACCTAAAATGTAATAATTAAATATTTTAATGATGAGTTACTAAAAGACAAGCATATGTCTGAGTAAATTATTGATGCAATTTATTATCTGATTAAACGTTAAACGATTGCAATAAGAGTATAAAACAAATAATATTTATAGTATAAGAATTAACCAAAGTTGTTTATTCCAGATTCTCTGAATAGGGTAAAACAACCTTGGAATTGCAGGCACTTTCTGTTTACGCTCGAGTAAGTATACGAAAATCATGGGATCAACAGTTTTATCGTTAACTATGATGTTAAGCAAAATATACGCTAATATGATTTACGGAAATGATTTCCACTTGCCCTCACTGAGTTTTGACCTAAATAAATCAATTGTGTGATCTATAAAGATTGTGGTAAATAAAGATTATTTTATTTTTAGGAATATGTTACAGGCGTGTTGTAACGTTCCAGATTAACCTCAAGATTTGGAATATTAACTGTTCGAAGGAAACTACCAGCAATAAAGTGTATGTTTTTCATAATTGTTCAAAATAATTAATCTATAGTCAGAGATACTGTCTGTTGTACTGTTTAAATGATGTTTTACAATATACGCTATGAAGTTCTGTGATAGTTCATGTTTTCTGAACCTAAGATATAATAATATCTTTCAAAATTATCTGATATATAACTTGCTATTAATTTTCCTTTCATTTAAACAGAAAACACAATGTAACCATTTAGGAAAAGTCAGTTTTATTTGGTGAAAGATTGATTGTACATTTAAACGGTACTATAAAATGTAATAAACTCTACTGGACTACACTGTCGAGTTATTAAAAAGTAAAGCTTTACAAAGAATGGCACGGATGCGGTAAGTTTAGGCCAATATTAGAAAAAGTGTACGTGTGAAGAAGAATAAAATTATAAGGAAAAAAAGGACTACGTTCGAGACGTTGTATAACCTTTCCCAAAATACTTATGTGATCATAAAAAATATAATTTGTGTGTAGATGCTAAATTTCGAATCCAAGCAGTTTTAATAACTATGATTATTAAACTTTCCCTAATTTATAACACGAATTTAATCTTGCGACTATCGTATAAAAGTACGTTTTTATTGAAATTGAGCATCTGTACTTAAGCAATTCTATGAGATAATCGAGATAATTTTGGGAATTATACAAATGAAAATAATAATTTGAGCATACTTAAAAGTTGACATACAAGGAATATAATGTACAAATTTATTAAAAATTTATGCGTGTAACTATACATTACGTTTAACAAACAAATTTACACGTGATAAAATAATATAAATATTCAAATGAAAATTTGTTGAACCAGCGACCTCGATAATTTGGTCGGATCTCAAATTAATTACAGAAATTTACTGTTATAGACTTTCGAGACAACTAAGACTTTACGTACAAGTTTGAGACATAAATTTGAGATAAAGGACCTTATTGCTATTTCAAGGTTCACGGTTTTATGGTTCCTGAAAGAATACGTAAACACCTTAGGAACCTATTTGTGGACATTGCTATCAACACTTAGCAATTCGACGAAGTCTAACGTAAACAAAATTTGTAAAACCCAATAGAGAGCAAGAGTCGACTTTTGAATCCAAAAGGTCAACATTCCGAACCGAATGATTCTCTTCGTCGAGTGTAATATAACTAAAACTATCGATGTGTGTTTGTGTGTGTGTGGAGTGCATACATGTACATATTAAAAAGAGAGCATATTCCTATCGTGTCTTGAGGTGTTTAACTCTCTAGGAAAAAAACTATACAATAAAATAAAGTTGAACTTCTCGACAAATTCGCAGTTCCCGAGAAGAGTAAACGTTCTATTTAAATGCTTGCGTATCTCGGTGGAAAATCCTACTGCGTTTAAAATTACGATGTATATTGAAAACGATCGTTAAACTCTGGATTTCTAAAAAAAAGAAGTGTCGGATCTTTAAGGTTCGTTCAATGCTTGCGCTGATATGGATATTTCCTTGTTGCACGCCAGGGTCTTAGGAACTTTGTTCGATTCTCGCGCCCTGACGCTCTGGTCTAAAATTGATTTCTGACGAAGTACGTTCGTTCTGCAACAAGCTCGAAGAGCACTTGCGAGTCTCTGAAATTCTTTAAGGAACAGATTCACCATTGGTCTTACAAGGTCGAGTATTTGCTATCTCGCTGATCTTGAAATAGATCGGCGAAGAGATTAATCGTAAGAGTTCATAAGCACTTGTCGTAACAAGCTCAGCACCTTCTTTGTTTCAATGTGAATTACGGCACTTGTTATGATCTCGGTGTGTCTGTGCAGCGACGAGCTAGCAACACCGGTGGGTGTACTTTGTGTTGAGCCTATGCGTTCGTACCAGGCTATACTAGATGTCACAACTGCAGCTGGTACGCGGCGAGGGGATCGAATTCCTTTTGGTGGGTGGAATTCAACGCCATGACGTAACCCCACAGCCGCATGGCTGCTGCACAGACTCTTTGTATCTCGTCGACCTCCTCAAAATCGAGATCGCTGCGCCAATGAAAGGGCGCTACCTTCGAGTTCCGGAATGTACTCGAAACTCCACCGACATCGTTCTTTGTATGAGTATCCAAAAATTTTTTTACATTTAAATGAAAGTCCAAACCGTAAAAATTGTACAGTTCCTTCACGTGCTTATAGGGATCCACGGATAAGTCTTCGTAACGCACCACCCTGTCGAAGAGAACAGAATAAAGAGCCAGCATTTTGTCAACTTTGAACGCGACTCGTCGATTTGAATTAATCAGCAGCATACCGAGGCCTACCTGAAACTGCGCGGATACTTTTTTACAAGTCGTACAGCGGCGCTGAAATCTGAGACCATGTCGGCGCATACCAAAGCTGGATCCGAGCAATCAGGTTTGGTTGGACACCATTCCCGATGCTTTCTCGATTGTAAGATTCCCCTTGGATCACGAATCAATAGAACCAGTCGTATTCCTAAACTGAACACACAAGGAGAGAGTAAGTTACATTAATCGTTAGTAAGTAAATTACTTGAGCAACTTATGCGTCGATCTTATTCTTACTCTTCTTGTTCCAGAAGCCTTTCAGCCGCGCGCAGCCTCAAACGAACGATCTTCATCGATTGAAACGGAAATAATTTGCAAAACTTGGACGCGAAACGTGGATCCCAACAAATTTTCTTGTGTACCTGGCACTGCCTCCATAAATGCGTGTTGTGATTGAAGACCCAAGGATGCGTTTTACCGTATTCCAAATATCGATCTGAAAGTAACGAGTAACGATCAATGTTTTGCCAGACGTTCACGCGTATTATTTGAAAGAAACTAAATTCACCTAGATTATTGAAATCGCATCGAAGCAAAGATTCAAGGTTTTTAAGAGCTTCGTCGGCGAGCGGAGGCCCCCTAATTTGCACGATTCCGAAGTCCAGCAGCGGCTCGTAGTGGTAAAAATTTGCTGGATGTGCGTTTATAACGTCGCCGAGAAATGTGCTTCCGCTTCGCCAACTCGTCAAAATCACGCTTCTCATTGGTCTTCCCCCCTTTTCCATTACCAAATCCTCCAGCTTGCTATATATATTATCGTGTGAGTACTTGAAACGTTAAAATATTATGCGTACACTCGATACAGCTATTTTCAGAGCTAAACATATACCTAACGTTGACACCATATTTTCCATTAGGGTATTCGTAGTCTTCCATTTCCCTCTCGATAGCTTTTCTTTGTTGATCAACAACCTCTTGTATTTCAGAAAGCGTGATATTTTCCATGGATGCTCTAAAATATGCCTGAAAAGTGTACATATAAGTTATATTTAAAAGTCAATCTCTTTACAATTTAAATATGTATAATACAAGCAAAAGCAGTAGCGTGTAGTACGACTCTTTGCATCGTTTATTCCCATTGCCATACTAAAGTGTTAAGAGGTAATTGTTTTCTTACAAATGGTGAGAACGCAAACCATGTTCACTTACCTATCGTACATTTTTATTTACAAGTATTAGAATTTCATAAAAAGGAGTCGTTTCGTGCTACGTCCATCCTTACATACATTTACTACGAAACTAATGCAATTTTTTAGACCTCGAATTCCTTAAAAAACACGTTTATAATTTCAATCAAGAAACGAGAAATTATTTTACACTTCGTTCCAAATTTTACCAACACTTTCAAAGATTTATTTTATACGTTTACAGATTTCTTAGGAATTTGATTCGATTGGTTGCAACGTGACAAAAATACATAAACATATGCGTGTACATGCACGTGTTGCTTACCGTTACTGGTTCTTGAATTTTGATGATGCGTGGCCTTATCTCAACATCCTATATTGAAGAAAATATTTGTATTTTAACATTCTGAATGTGCATATTGCATTGCGAACATGATAATGTCGTTGACGGAACCAGGACAATATCTTTCTCCCTCTTTCTCTATGTTGGTAGCGAATGAATGTTAGAGCGAGTGCAATGGTGCGATTCAAATTACGTATGTATTAATTCTTTTTATGTACACTGTAAGAAATGAAAAAAATGAAAAAGAAAAAAGAAATTTAATTTAGGGTGACATGCAAGACATCAGAATGGAGTATAATACACATTTAAAGCTTTACTATATATAAACATCTCTTCGCTGTTGCCATTTTATCTAATAATTTTAACTACGCTCTTGAATCGATACAATAAATTACCCAGGTAATTCTTTGATTTTAAATAGGATTATATCCATTTAGATATTTCCAAAGATCTCCAATAACTGTTGTTTCTAATGCTGCGCGAGAAAGAAAGGAAGGAAGCAGTGGAAACAGGGAGAAAGAGTGCTGGTGACTCTTTGTATGGCTCGAAAAGTTCATTGTTAGCATACGAGTGGAAAAAAGTTAGGTGCAAAAGTTAGACGTTACCATCGGAAAGAGCGTGTTTGGCGTGACTCAATTTAGAGCAATCCCCACCTCCGATTTTTTACTGACCGATATCACCGGCTGCAGTCGATGCTCGAGATAGCTGCTGTAGCGTTGATTAAATGCTAAGAAGAAGATGCAAAGGGACGCCAGGCCTACCAGACCATAGAAACTGAGCCGTTTTGACATCCTTGGTCCTGGAAAAAATACAGTGGTTTACTGCTGCGAAACAGCTAAGATTATTTCTTAAAGCGCTCTGTTTGGTACACGTCAGAGTTACAGTGTAGTTGTTAAAATTCATAGTTTGTCTGTCCCTTGCAGATTCGGTAAAGAAATTGCGGTGAAAAAAGTCCCCATAAATTATCTTATTTTTGTGGCTCTCTCCATTTACGTGACACCTCTGCGAATTTTCGTGTACAGAAAGTGGCACACGAGACGGTTTTTCGTTGGAGAGAGTCGACACGGAATAGATCACGATGAAAACGAGAAGAAAACGTTCGGAACGTGTCCCTTACCTCAGGATCGAGCAGTTGGTTGCATTTGGAGGCTTCGAGTTCGCTGCGAACGGGTTGTATCCGTAGCTGAAGACGATCTCACGTTTTTCTTGACATTTTAGAGTGGCGACGGGAAACGCACAGCCAGCGTGCGGCGTTCATCATGGTCCACTGACGCAGAGAGGCGCGCATTAAGGCGGCCACATGAGTCCTGTGTTTACACGCACAAGTGCGTACGATGATCCATCGCGTGTGCGTTCATCGAGGCACGGGCACGTCGAGATCGAAATATCCACTTCGAATGGTTTCCAGTCGGCAACCATCGACTACTGCGGTCGCCTCCGATCGAGTTACTAAACGTGTCAAGCGGTCAAGATCGAAATACGTGGAAACGACAACCTCTCGCGTCGGCGGACGCTGATCGAATGAAGGCTCATGATTATTTGATGGCAGCGCAGAATTTAATTCGATTGCAGGTTGCAGCGAGTTTTCGAACGAATCGATCGCCGCAATGGCCGAAACGGTGGGTAAGATTCTTCGTCCGTGTATCAATTTTTTTTTTGGACAAAGTCCAAAGGCGTCGGGATAGACAATCATAGGCGCGATATAGTAAGTGTAACAGGACGTCCATATCCTACGTAAATATGATAACGATGAGCTACGCGTTTCCTTCTGCTCGCTTTGAGTGCATATATTTGCTTTGCGTAAAGTTTCGCTCAATTTCGGTCAAAGTTCCGGTATTCATTGGAAAATGAATATTCATTACATGAATATAATGTAATCGTGAAAAGAATACCCTAAGATTCTCTTTAACGCGTTCACCCCGGGGCTATTTGTGTTTCTCGCCTTGGGAGGCGGCGCGGTAGTACACGGCATCTGATTGTCACGCGAGCGTGAGCCACCGGTGGTACGCGCCGGCGTGTACGTGTTAAAAGGAGATGAAAGAGGGAGAATGTTTATTTCTTTAAACGTATGCAAAATTAATAGATATCGTATATAACGAAAGACTTGAACGTAATTTGTCCGAAGCGAAGGTAACATTTTAATCGAAAGACTTTTAATCGATATCGTCGCATAAGATTGCAGGAGTTAGAAACCTGTAACATTTTGTTTATTAATCCTAGCGGTTGCTTGATTTTACGGCGCTCATAAAGTTACTATCGAAGACTTTATTACGAACCGCAACTACTGTCGACGCGATAGAAAAACTGTTTCATAGGTATCGATACGACGAGTTACTTTATCGAGGGTACTATCGTCTCCGTCGTTATCGATAATTTTATGATTCCGCCAGATGACGCCACTTCTCGCGACGACGTCCAATTGAAAATATCTTGAATAATATTTCTATTTTATTTCTATCTTACGTATATACGATAAATATATGATATAAGCTACGTCATTTTTGTAATTAGTTTCACGAAGTATGTGTTTGCTTGCGAAATAGCCAATCTCTGTTTTGAATTACGCGCCGTAGGAGTTTGCCGGGGCCCGAGCGACCGTAGCGCCGCGCCTGCGCGTAGCCCTCTGGTGGTTGATCGGGGAGTGTGGCGGCGTGCGTGCTCGCCCCCAGCGTTCAGTCGGATGCTGTTGCTCGAATGGAGCGGTCACCAGAGCAGGGGGGAAGGAATATTTCGGGCCATGCTCTAGTCCCTTTCTCTTCGGCACGATGTCGCGATTTCCTACCTCGATACTTTGATTGGCAACCTTAGCAACGGCCTGGCGACACTAGACACCACGCGTGTTACCTGTCTGTGTCTGTCCACCTCTACATGGTTTTGTGTCTCTCCCTCACGGAGCGGGTTGAAAACTCGGCAGCTCTGCGGGGTATATTCCCCAAGCTGTGGCGAGACCTCGTGATCAGTCAGCCGTGCGACAGAATAAACGCGGACAGGCACGAGTCTCGTTACGCGGCCAGAAAACGTTCGCCGGCGAAAGAGACGTGGAACTCGAGCGTGTGTGGTAGCAGCGATGCACGTTGTCTCGTGGTTTTTGTGACTGGACGTGACCGGGATATTTCGTGGTGTCTGCACCGTGGAAGCTACGGTGGACTGGCCGAGCGGAGAGGGTCGAAAAATCGTGGGCGACATTTTTGCGGAATCCTGGGCCACGGAGATGTCACGCTGAAGGGGCTCACGGTGAGTACGGTTTCTCTGCGACATCGGTGGCGAAATTTTTGCCCACGATGTACCACTTTTACCACCTTTTACCGTCTCCTCTGTTCGTCGTACACGAAGTGTCGCTTGTTGGTCACTATTTGATCCGCTTTTCTGCGTTTTGCGGTACGTCGGGTCGAGAAATTGGAAAGATGCGGTTAGAAAATTGTTTATGCGTGCGAGTCGAGCGCGTTGCGATTCTCTTGGGCTTCGTATTTCGGGGGAGTGGTTTATTAGAAAATGGTGAAATTTAACGCGGGGAGTTTTGTATCTAGGACATCCGTCTCACGAAGTCGTAGTCGTCGCCCTTTTTTTTTTTTTTCGTAATTCTAGATAGAAATGTTTAGTCGGTGTTTCGTTACGTCGAAGTATCAATTTACCAGGTTCTCGAACCGATCACCCAAAGCCTTACGATTTATGTGTATATACGAAATTCAGGCATGTGTACACGAATTCTGCAGCGTATCCTTTCGCAAAATGGAGGTCCGTGAATAAATATTTTTTTTTTTTTAGAATAATGTAGATAATTTGAGTATGATTGTTCACACGTACATGTGACAAAAAGAATGTTTGTATTCCAAGCATTCCATTTAACGCTGAACCTGCGCGATATATACAATTGTTTCATGCATTATTCAATCCGGTTCCACGTAACATATTTTCGCATTTAATTGAAAACTCGGGCTCGAAAGTGGATCAAAGACTAGTCAAAGTAGTCGTCGGTCCCGCGAAGGTAGAAATAGTGAGAAATCGTTGGAACGTCGGTGGGCTTAGCGTTAACGAATGGTTCGGTGCGAAACGTGTTGCCAGCAGAAGGTAAACGCGTAGCTCGTGCAATTAACAGTTAAAGCTCGAACGAAAGCCTAATAACACGGCTGGGATAGACATTGCGCGCAGATTGGTAACGTCTCGATGTCGACGGGAAACGGTCAAAAAAAACCGGTATCGATTCTAAAAATAAATCGCCGTAAGAAATGTCGCTACCGTTACTCGCAAGCGTCTCTTCGTGTCCGATCGCGACTTTTGCCGCTTCTCGCGTTTCTTTGTTTCATTCTCGCCGTTTAATTATCATCGTGAGCCTGGCCACGTGGCTGTATTTCGACCTTGAGCTGTATACCATCTACGAGCGACGCAGAGGTCGCATCCTCGAAACGACCTTGACGGGGCATGGTCTGGGAGAAACTAGAAACGGGGACGATGCTGAGGTGAAAGCTCGGCCTTCTGTCTTGCGGTCCACGGAAAAGTTGAGTGGACGATAATGACGATGACGCTCAGGGATGTCGATTCGTATCGCCCCCTCATCTCACAGGTGGTGACATTCGCTTCTAGTAGATCGTTGAACTCTGAAAAGCCAGATGTCTCGTACACGATACGATCTGTTGTACGACGCGTTGTACAACACGTCGTACGACCGACCGGCCGTTAAGAAATGAAAATACGGTAATGTCTTTGTTAGACGCATAAGTTAGTGCACAGAAACCAGCCACCGGGGCGGGGGGGGATACAGAGTGTCCCAAAAGTGTTGGAGGTCCTTGAAAGAGGTGGTTCGGGAGGTGATTTGAAACAACTTTTTCCTTAGCGAAAATGTTGTCCGACGCTTCGTTCAGGAGATATTGGTGGAAAACACCGGACCAATTAGAGCGCGAGAATGCCGATGGAGCGCTCGCGGTAGCGTATGTGCACGGCCGCCTAGCGCGTAGCCACGCCTACCGCGGGCGGTCCACCGGCATCCTCGCGCTCTGATTGGTCCGGAGTTTTCCACTTATATCTCCTCAACGAAGCCTCGGACAACATTTTCGCTAAGGAAAAAGTTGTTTCAAATCACCCCCCGAACCACCCCATTCAAGGTGTTACAACGTTTTTGGGACACCTTGTATATACAGAGTAGAGGAGAATTGAAACAACTTTTTCCTTGGCGAAAATGTTGTCCGAGGCTTCGTTGAGGAGATATT
>NC_071984.1:1899708-1900408 GCF_026283585.1 Hylaeus volcanicus | reverse complement strand
AATTTGTGCAGTTATGAAAACGTTTCTGTATAGTTGTCTAATATAGTGATGAATATACGACCATACTGGGTTGTGGTCTACGCAGAGAATTACGCAGAGAACGTACGAAGTCTACCGTAAATGCACTAGTTCAGTCCCGAGTTCGTGCACGTGTAAAGACTTTACGGTATCCTCTCCTCGTAAAGTATCGAGACATTCGTTGGGAAGCGATAACAACGATAAGGAGAACAATCGGCCGCGGAACACCGTCCGGTCATCAATAATAGGCTGGCATGCACAGGTCGTTGACAAATTGCTTCGCCAGACTGCGTTTAAATTGCCCCATGACCGAAGGACTACGCGCGTAACTCCCGTTGTTTGGCCATTAACGTCGATCATTTCAAGTATGCGCATCTATGTCACGTACGCCCGTGGATCCTACCTTTCAATCGGGCCACTCGCTCCTCGGCTTTACGTCCGTGAACTCGATTCGACTGCTCTCCTCCCTACAGTGATGTAACACGTGTGCACAAACGCGTCACGTCCTTCAGATTGTCGCAGCAAACTGATATTCCACCTCTGAATGTAATAATCAGTATAGTCGGGAGAAATGCTCTGTTGCTCGCAATAGTTGCATTGGTACGCTTGGCTGGCTCCATTTCTTTGCATAGAAGTCCATTGTGAGTATAGTAGTCTGGTATTCTACTATACCTGGGAATAT
>NC_071984.1:1896244-1899698 GCF_026283585.1 Hylaeus volcanicus | reverse complement strand
CTTGGAATAGGAGTATGGTACACTCGCGTGGCTCGATTTCTTTGCGTATGAATCCATTGTGAGTATAGTAGTCTGGCATTCTACTATACCTGGGAATATAATAATATAGTTAATGTTGCCTCGAAGCCTCGGACAACATTTTCGCTAAGGAAAAAGTTGTTTCAAATCACCTCCCGGACCACCTATTTCAAGGTGTTACAACATTTTCGGGACACCCTGTATATACATGGTGGAGGTGATTTGAAACAACTTTTTCCTTTGCGAGAATGTTGTCCGAGGCTTCGTTCAGGAGATATTAGTGGAAAACTCCGGACCAATCAGAGCGCGAGGATGCCGGTGGAGCGCCCACGGCAGCGTATGGGCGCGTCCGCCTACCGCGGCTCCAACGGTATACGCGCGCTCTGATTGGTCACTGTTTTCCGTTAATATCTCCTCAACGAAGCATCGGACAACATTTTCGCTAAGGAAAAAGTTGTTTCAAATCACCTCCCGGACCACCTATTTCAAGATGTTACAACATGAATCCATTGCGAATATAGTAGTCTGGTATTCTACTATACCTGGGAATATAGTAATCAAATATAGTTAAAGGACACGTAGTCGCTTGGAATAGGAGTATTTCCGATTTCTTTGTGTATGAATCCATTGTGAGTATAGTAGTCTGGTATCCTACTATACCTGGGAATATAATAATATAGTTAATGGAATAGGAGTATGGTTTACTCGCGTGGCTCGATTTCTTTGTGTATGAATCCATTGTGACTATACTAATCCGAGTAATGTAGTATAGAATATAGTAATCTATCCAGTCCAGTGTGCATTTAGTTTCCTCGTGTCGGGACGAGCATAGCCATGCCATAACGATCGCATAATTGGCGTGCGTTTGACGATTCGTTCAGTGGCGAAATCGATACGCACGTGGGAAAAACGTGCGGCTGTCGCACGCCTAGCGAAATGAATTATTAAGCAGTAGGGAAAACCACCAGGCCTGGTCGTTGCAATTTCGCGAACGAGTCTTTCTCTACAATACGAACACCATATGTATCGTAACAGTAATACCGTTGTTTAAGGTAAATAAGGATCGACCAGGAACGTTTAAATCGAACCGGTGGACAAACTGCCGAACGAATTGGATCGATTCGTCTCGATCGCAATCCGGCGCGGCCACGACGTCCGGTCGGCCATCCGGTCCCTTCCGGATGTGGGCGTAGGTGACCGAAATTGATACGGAGGAGCTACGCGAACGAGCGGTTACGGTTGGACGGAATGTAGCAATGGATTGGAAACACATAGCGTTATAGTGTTACGTATAGTTGCGAAATATACGGTAATTATATCCGGTATAGGAGAATAGTTTAATCGTAGAATATAGTTGCACGGTAACGGTAGCTTATTATGTCGTATCTGTTGCAGCTAATATCGCGTGACGTAAGGAACGCGAGGGAATAGAAGGTGGAAAAGGGGGTCCGTGGAGTTGAAAAATAAATGCTAAGTAAATTCGCAACGGATGCACGAGAGACAGCTTTCAACCTGATAATAATTCTATTACCAAACACCGGGTAATACTCTGTTACGAAACACGGAGGGGCCCATTTGTTCCCAGAAAATTCAATGAAACTTTCTTCTCGGCCGCGAGCCGGCGGAATATCATCACCGTTTCGCGGCTCGTCGAGTAAATGTAGCGGCAGATTGGAAACAGTAGGAGACCGAAGGAGTTAGGCGCGACGATTAATATTTGTTTAGAGGTATTCCATTCGATTCCATTCCATTCGATTCCATTCGATTCGATTCGATTCGGTTCGCCGCCCCCGAACGATGAATAGTACCGACGCAATTAGCAGATTGATTAATTCCTGTTTCTTCGGTCGCAAGGTGGAAATTAATTAAGTAGATAAGGGAGCACGGAACCGAGCCGGATTTATCGGCGTAATTAACCGATCGAATAATTTTTATCTTGTGTAAATTGCGGGGATGCGCCGAATGAATGCGTGGTTCATTAGTTTGATTATTTAACCTCGTTTGGTATCTTTCGCCTACGTAACTTTTGTAGGCCACTTCCTCTTGTTCAATAACCTCGTCTTCCTTTTTTTTTTAATATCTTATCTGTTAGAAACGACCTATTCGTAATTTCGTGTACGGCACAGAGCCCATCGTATCCCGCAATTTACATGTAAATAATTTCTTCGTATCATCGATAGTTATTGAAATATACGTCTGTGACACTTTAGGACACCCTGTATATATATATATATTTGATTAAAAGGGTCGTCCGAGACATGATCGTCGTTCGAACACCGATTGTCCGATATTCGAAACGACAGGTATTAGATGCCATATAAATTCTAATTGACAAGCGAGCACAGAAGCTCTTTGTTGGCGGGACGTCTCTCCTAATGACCTTTTCTACGGTGCAAAGGTTCGCATCAGAGACGTTATAGTGACCTTTCGTTGGCTGGTGATGCTCGCCCAAGGAAGCGCTATGATACGATAAATTTATCGTGCAGCGAGATACCACGCGTTAAAAAAAAACCGTAGAATATTCCAAACGAGAGCCTTTGAGATGCCGTTTTTTAGTGTAATTTAATCAAAAAAAGAAGGAGTACGTCCAAGAACGTCCCATGGTTCAGGAACGAGTTGGTTCGTCGCGAGGACGTCTGGGTCCGTTGATTGTGTCAGGGTTTCTCGTTGGTCGTTGCACGGTTTTTTAATGACTTCTGCTCCGTTACCGATTTCACTGGACGTTGCTAAACGCGGATCGTGATCCCGTGATGCTCGACTGCTGAAAGAATCGTGGCTTGTTAGACGCCAGCTGGGGTTACCTAACGCGAGCCACCGGTGATAATGACACGTTGCGACGGGTTGTTGTCGGATCATTTCGCCCGGACTCCCGCCACGCATGAATGACTGCGAACGAGCATGGCAATGACTTCATTGTTAGAAACGTATGCGGCGACGTCGCTCGGGCGATTTAACGTTGTCGACCGACGTAACAGTGGGTCAAACGAGACGAAATAACGGATGAAAAGAAGAGAGAAAATTCTGAAAATCATAATTAAATGTGCTGAAAATTAAATGGTGGTCATCGGGTGTGGAATAGAGACGTGGCGTCGGCTGTCTGGTATACAGGGTGTCCCGAAAATCTTGGAGGTCCTTGGAAGGGGTGGTTCGGGAGGTGATTTGAAACAACTTTTTCCTTAGCGAGAATGTTGTCCGAGGCTTCGTTCAGGAGATATTAGTGGAAAACTCCGGACCAATCAGAGCGCGTAGTCACGCCTACCGCGGCCGCTTCAACGGTATCCGCTCGCTCTAATTGGTCCGGAGTTTTCCATTAATATCTCCTGAACGAAGCCTCGGACAACATTTTCGCTAAGGAGAAAGTTGTTTCAAATCACCTCCCGGACCACCTGTTTCAAGATGTTACAACATTTTCGGGACACCCTGTATATACATGGTG
>NC_071984.1:1892508-1896144 GCF_026283585.1 Hylaeus volcanicus | reverse complement strand
GTTGTTTCAAATCACCTCCACCATGTATATACAGGGTGTCCCGAAAATGTTGTAACATCTTGAAATAGGTGGTCCGGGAGGTGATTTGAAACAACTTTTTCCTTAGCGGGAATGTTGTCCGAGGCTTCGTTCAGGAGATATTAGTGGAAAACTCCGAACCAATCAGAGCGCGTAGTCACGCCTACCGCGGCCGCTTCAACGGTATCCGCGCGCTCTGATTGGTCCGGAGTTTTCCACTAATATCTCCTGAACGAAGCCTCGGACAACATTTTCGCTAAGGAAAAAGTTGTTTCAAATCACCTCCCGGACCACCTATTTCAAGATGTTACAACATTTTCGGGACACCCTGTATATACATGGTGGAGGTGATTTGAAACAACTTTTTCCGTAGCGGGAATGTTGTCCGAGGCTTCGTTCAGGAGATATTATTGGAAATCTCCGGACCAATCAGAGCGCGAGGATGCCGGTGGAGCGCCCGCGGCAGCGTATGGGCGCGTTCACCTACCGCAGCTCCAACGGTATACGCGCGCTCTGATTGGTCACTGTTTTCCGTTAATATATCCTCAACGGAGCCTCGGACAACATTTTCGCTAAGGAAAAAGTTGTTTCAAATCACCTCCCGGACCACCTATTTCAAGATGTTACAACATTTTCGGGACACCCTGTATATACATGGTGGAGGTGATTTGAAACAACTTTTTCCTTAGCGAGAATGTTGTGCGAGGCTTCGTTCAGGAGATATTAGTGGAAAACTTCGGACCAATCAGAGCGCGAGGATGCCGGTGGAGCGCCCACGGCAGCGTATGAGCGCGTCCGCCTACCGCGGCTCCAACGGTATACGCGCGCTCTGATTGGTCACTGTTTTCCGTTAATATCTCCTCAACGAAGCCTCGGACAACATTTTCGCTAAGGAAAAAGTTGTTTCAAATCACCTCCCGGACCACCTATTTCAAGATGTTACAACATTTTCGGGACACCCTGTAGTTGGACGATATTCTTGTCTAGTCTAGTTGCCTAGTATAATTTAGTCATTTAGTGGGTCTAGGATAGGTGAACAATATGGTGGTCTAGTATAATATTCTAAAGTAATCGAATAATACAGCGGGGTCTAGTATAGTTACATGGAACTATAGCTATAATAACCTAGAACTATACCTATTATACAGGGAGTCCCGTAACTGGTGGTACAAGTGAGTAAGGAGTGATTCTATATAAAAAAATTGAATACGACACTTTATTTTCGGGAAAAAGAATGAGTTTGATAATTTGTTTAATACGCGTGTACTTGATTCAGCCTCGGTTCGACGAATTTCACTATCTTATGATCTCCAATGAAATCCGACAAATTCTTCAAACTTATTCATTTCGAAAACAAAGCGTCATATGAAAAAATGTTATTCCACATTTTCGATTCAACTTTTTGCATAGAACCCCATACTCGCTCGTAGCCACCCGGACACCCTGTATATCACCTACATATCGTTTATCGTTCGACTCTAGTCGAAGTTTATGGTCGTCAGACCATAAAGTGCATTTATGGTAGAGATATTCGTGTATTTATGGAGACTTTACCGTGCGTGTTTCAGGGAGGGGTCAGAAGGAGGAGGTCGAGGACAGCTGAAGCCATGCTCAGATCCTGATCGCGACGGCCCGCCGGGGGTGGTGAAACGGTGGAACGGATCGCCGAGGTCGGACGGAGCCGGGGTAGCTGGAGCGCGGACCTGGGGGAGGTTGGAGAATGAGCATGTTCAGCATCCTGCGTAGAAATTGGGCACTTCGCGTGTCGGTGGTGCTCAACATCTGCGTGTTGCTGTACGTGTGCGCCCACTTCGGCTCCTCCGGGCCCTGGATCGAGGAACCGCCGACCAACTGGGCGGCGCCGTTGCAATCGGAGACTTTCGGCGCCGTGGACATCGCCAACGGCACGCAGAAGGGCGCCACGTCGTCGGTGGTACCGGCTACCAGGGATGCCAACGGCAAGGTCGCTGTCAGCAAGGTCTCCCACCAGCATGGCAACGCCACCAGCATGACCAGGACGAGGCTTCTCACCATGAAACCCACGCCGAACGAGGCCAAGGTCGACACGGAGCCCTTCTCCAAGGAAGAGGTACGCTGGACACCGGCTTCGCGCCAACTCAGAACTCTATGTTACGCTATCGCTTAAAAAAAATCATCTCACAGAGTACAACTTCTTATACACGATAAGAAGAAACCTTTCTATATGTATAGTTTACCATGTTTAGTTTGGAAAATATTGTCCCAAAAGTTTCTTCCGTGACTTGAAATCTCTATTTTGCGTGGCTGTGGTCATGTAAATAAACAACCTAATTTTTTAGATGCTAATATTGCAACAGTAATGGAGCAAAATGTATGTATTGCTTATTAATGAAATGGAAGGAACTCTGGAGACAACCTAACAAAAATCAAAATCTAGCGAGTCCTCTTTCCTGAAGTTTAATACGTGTTTGTTTTTAAGGTGAAGGTGAATCCGCCGACCGTCCTGCCGACGATGAGCCTGCAGGAGGCGGTGCTCTGCAACGAAAAGTCCTCGGCGCCGAGGAGAGCACAGCGAGGCGATTACTGGGTCCTGTACAATTACGTGCCGATGAGCATGGCGGTGAGATGCTGGGAAAGCGTGACGTACACCACCCACGCGGACTACACGTTCCTGGACAATCTGGAGCCTCTGCTGGAGCGATGGAGGGCACCGATATCGATCGCGATGCACGCCCCTGGCACAGACTTCCCGGCGACCCTCGACGCCATCAAGTACTCGAGAAACTGTGGCAGCCCGCTGGTTGCTCAGCTGGTCACCTTCCATGTCTTCTTCAGCAGTAAACACGTGCCAAAAGTGGTAAATGCTGCGACCACCTCTCTACCCCCTGTCTCGCTTCCTCCGCATCCTCTGCACAATTACGTGGCCCACTAGCTCTCTAGTCGAAGTCGCTGAACCCTGAGATTACATAGTTTCCGTAGGGCCTTCCCACAAGAGGGATCCGTGCCAGCGTACAAATGGTTGAGAAAGAGCACGTAAGCTGCTCAGAAATCGCCGAGCAACAGTCACCATCTCAACAGTCACCATTTCAACAGTCACGTTCGCCATCAAACAGTCACCATTCACAATTAAACCATTTACAGAAGGCTTGATACAAGAAAAAGCTCAATGTTTAGGTACCAAATTGATTCGATGAACGCAGAAAAATGAAATAGACTGAATTTCCATCTGTGATGGAAGCGTAACACTAAAGCGTAAAGTGAAGCCTAGATTTAAAAAAAACTTGAAAAATTCAGTAAGTAAAGGGTTCAAGAATTGGAACTCCTTGGTCAGCAGAGTAGAAACTCTTGCGCTCTTACTCTGTGCAAATATCACCTGTGCAAATATCACCTGTACAAATAATTGCATTCCAGACTTGATACAAGAAAAAGCTCAATGTTTAGGTACCGCATTGATTTGACCATTCGATGAACGCAGAAAAATGAAATAGACTGAATTTCCATCTGTGATTCGCCACTAAAGCGTAAAGTGAAGCCTAGATTTAAAAAAAAACTTTTGAGAAATTCAGTAAGTAAAGGGTTCAAGAATTGAAATTCCTTGGTCAGCAGAGTAGAAACTCTTACTCTGTGCAAATATCACCT
>NC_071984.1:1865158-1892498 GCF_026283585.1 Hylaeus volcanicus | reverse complement strand
TAAAGGGTTCAAGAATTGGAACTCCTTGGTCAGCAGAGTAGAAACTCATGCGCTCTTACTCTGTGCAAATATCACCTGTACAAATAATTGCATTCCACGATGGGGCAACCAGTGGCTACTTGAAACTCTCAATGTGTAATGCTGCATAAGCGATACTCGCATTCCTGGAGTTTAATTCATTCAAAGAATAAATTTGTCGTCCGGGTAATATATGTATAAGGGGTAGACAACTCTACATCTGTCACTCATTAATTAAATTGCGGTAAATAAATGAAGATAGTAGTCGTATCTAACCAAATTCATAATAATACATGATAGAAGTGTAAAATGTATGTATGTATGTATATAGGTAGATAACTACACAGATAACGACACGCTTTCCAGAAAGTTTAATCTATCTTCATAAATATTAGCCGTTTACATATACTTATGATTGCGTCTGAATGACTGAACATACACGAGACGTAAGTCCCAAGTTGATATTGATTTTGAATAATGTTATCGCGTTGAGTAATCCTGCACTGACTGAAATTTCCATTTCTTGATGCAAAAGCCTTCAGCGTAAGAAACGCGATAAAAAAAATATAGGATAGGCAATTTTAGTCCTTGAGCACTCCGCTTGGCTGACGTAAATCTATAAGAAAGTATCAAGTACAAATTTGAAGCACGATTCAGCATCCATTGGGGTTTCAAAAGTCGACGATAATGAAAGAGGTTGAGAAAGTATTATTAATCGGATACAAGAACCAGTTAGCAACCGACACGGTGTATCCGCTTGTTCGGTTCTGCTCCACATACGTAATTTCACTTTTCAAACGAGGAGCGTACCTGAAAATGATGCACCGTTTACGTGCAGCGTAATTACGGCGTGAAATTGGCGTGTGTGGATTAGCAAATGCAATTGCGTTGGTAATTTCTTACATTGCGTAATCGTACGCTCTTACTAGGCGTACAGTTAGACTGTTTACTTGTCGTTCACCCTTAGCACCAACAATTTTCCTCAACTGTCTGAGAATTGACGTTTGCTCAATTTGTTGCCAACAGGTACCGCCATCCGAGAAAGTCGCGTCTGATACGTACAACTGCACACTGGGGCCACCGTGGGTCAACGTCACGCTTTCGAAGATGTACAAGAACGAGAAGAAGCTGCTGTACCCCGTGAACGTTGGCCGTAACATCGCCAGAGAGTCCGCCCCGACGTTCTACGTATTCGCCAGCGACATCGAGCTCTATCCGAATCCCAATTTGCCCGCGAAGTTCCTCGAGATGATCACCAGAAAGGATCAACCGGCCCTTTACAAGCCCAACCCGAAAGTTTTTGTACTCTCCATCTTCGAGGTGGACGAAAAGAATCAACCACCGAATAACAAAACGCACTTGGTAAGCGCGCGGTAGTAGGCAAAAGGTCCATTCATTGTACTCGTTGGTTGTTACTATCTGGCACAATATCCGACGGTACGTTAGACGACACCAACGCGAGGGTCGTTTAATCAATGCCGCTTCCTTTGACCGTGGACCTTCATGCGTACAATTAGCGTGCCGTTGCCAGGAAGCGCGGTCTTGCCACTGACCGCGGTTCTATAAAGTACCATCCAAGCGAATCGCGTACCTTCGTTTTACTATTCAACGTGGATTCGATTTTCCCCGTGTATTTACTGTACACACCTTTAGTCGCATTGCACGTCGCGTTACATACAATTTTTCTGTAAATATATAAGTATATCAATATATATAAGTGTATAAATATAAGTATATAATATAAATATATATAAGAAATGTATAAGTAACCAAGCCTATGCGTTTCTCAGGTTCAAATGCTGAAGGCTGGCACCGCCATTCCCTTCCACAAAAAATTGTGTTCCGGTTGCCACAATGTTCCTCGAAGCAAGGAATGGCAGGAGGCGCCGGAGACCGAAGATCTCCACGTGTTCCACGTCGGCAAAAGGACCGGGACCTTTGTTCACTGGGAGCCCATTTTCATTGGGACCAATAACGACCCATTGTACGACGAGAGGCTTAGCTGGGAAGGGAAGAGCGACAAGATGACCCAGGTACGAATGAAACACATCTAATGCTAAGAGGATCACCGCTGATCCCTCAAGATCTCCCCGATCGATGTTGCTTTGAAACTCAACCGTTTCAGGGTTACGCGCTGTGCGTCCTCGACTACGACTTCCTGATCCTGGACAACGCGTTCCTAGTCCATCGTCCGGGCATCAAGATCTTCAAGAAGGATGCTCACCGGGAGATGCTCACCGCGAAGACGAACGCGCTGATCAAGAAGATAATCATACCGGAGTTGAAGATCCTTTACGGAACTAGGAAGGGTTGTGCCGTGTAGCCCGTGGAGAACAGAGCGCGACGCGTGCTCCACAGGTGTCCTTCTGTGAAACGGCAGCATCTGAGATCGTCTTCGACGTTTAGACGAAAGATCAGTGGACTTGCAACGCAACGAAGTTTCGTTTCTTTAACGTTTCATTCGAAGCCTCTAACGGGCGAGTGACTTCAGATATGCTGCAGATATGCTTCAGATAATGCCCTTCGGTCAAACTGTCCAGAGAATCCTGAAAAGTGTAGGTAGACAGTCTCGCCTTTTCCTGGCGACGACTTTTACGCATCGGCGTCGCTGTCTCTCATTCCTGGAGGGTGAAATAGCGATGGAACTAACCGGTGCGGAGTGCAGGTGCGATTGTTGGTCCCGATGAAAGAAAGAACCTTATACATATTTTTCACCCGAGACGCGTTAGGGAGTATGGTTGTACATATTATCGTTTAAAGCGGTGCCTCGTATATACATAGGCAGAGATGGGTCTAACGGATAACCGATGAAAACTATATGCTATTCGAATCGTACTATTTTGTATTCGCTGATACGAGTATGTACTATTTAACAGCATCAGCGAATATAAGATGCAAGTAGATGTCTGTTATTCGAGCAACACGGAATTCAATCAAACCGTTCGTTGTACGTTCGTTGTTTTACGTGTATTCCAGTCGCATCCGTTCGAATATGTTCATCTCTGTCCGTACGTCTACAAGATTTTTGTAGTTTTCGTCCGTGTGCATTTTATCTCATTCCACGTTTTCCCCCGCTGTTGCACATTTTTGTGAACAGGAGAAAGGGACGGGACGTTGCGTTAGCGCGCAAGTACGCGTGCAAAAGTATGCCAAAACGGTAAAAGCTGCTCAAAGTAGTTACGATTAAATAAACCAAACGCCCGGAATGAAAATACTGTACGTTCTACGGATATTTTTATCGAACGTTTAATTTATACGACACGAGTAACGAGAATATTGGCTGTCTCATTTCAGTGTACATTTTTCTAATCGGTTCGAGCAGTAAACAGATTCGCTTCGGTTAAACGATTTTAGTTCCTTTACTTTTATAGGAATGTATTTATGATTCCCCCAAGCATAACTAGTGCCGAAAGCAGAATACCATTTATTATTTACCTCGCCGCTGTATCTCTTTTTTTTTCCTGTTAGAAAAAGCATGATTCACGCGTAGCTGACTTTGTTTTAATCTAACGCATTTACGTTTTTTAATCTAACGCAATCCACGATCTTATGCATTTTAGTTGAAACAATGTGAAACCAAATGCTCGCATAAGTACTGAAAAATAATGTGCGTAGAGTGGACGTAAAGTTTCTTGCAAGACACGAACATTGCATCGCAACATTGTTACACGCGAAAATTTTCTTCGATTTACCCCGAGTACTTAAAAATTCGTTGTTATTCTTTTCGCTTATGTTCTTCGACAAACGCATTGGAAGAAATCAAACAGAGACTTTACGAATCAAGAAACATTTTACTCTCCAAGACTGAGGAACGTTTGATAACAATTTACTAGGGCAGTATATCCTAAAAACATTCAATTAATAAATATCAAGTCATTAGTTGTTTAAATGATCCTTTAATTAATATAACTTGTTAAGATTCACGCGTTTCTTTGCGCTATTAATTTTATTTCCGTCGAAGAGAATTGGTGCTTCCAAGTGATAGCGATCGGAGATAGAAAGTTCTTTTCTACGCATTTGCATGAGAAAACGGAAGTCTTGCAATGAATCTAATCGAGAACAGAGATGGGTAAAATTCTTATCTACGTGAAAATTTCGAATAAAAGTATTCGAATGAAATTTTCTCCATCTCTGATTCAGAACGAGTGTAATTATTTTTTGTATCGTTACGTATTGTGTACGAATACTTTTTCTTGACAATTAGTAGAAAAGAAATATGGGTAAACACGTTTAAATGTCGCGACGAGCTAAAACTCATACGTGAGAGATTTATTATACAATAACAATTTCTCGTATCATGCGATCGACTCGAGATCTCTCCTCGGATCTTAAACTATGTATGAACGCGTACATAGCTGTACATCCGTAAGCATAATTATAAGTATTACGTAACTGTTACTATTTTACACGGATTAATTAGGAACTAAATGTGAGTTTCGACGTTCTAAAGTAATAAGTGTACTGTCCTGAGATGTTCGACGACGATTGATAGATCTTTGTATTTTCTACCGTGAAATATTAGATTTCTCTTCGGTATGATTTGTCCATATTTTCAAAAAGTGAATCGCCTCCACCTTGGAAAAGTTTCGTATAATTCGTCGAATGTAATATCGAAACAGCGAAAGCGTCGAACAGAACACGACAGTAAACGAATGAGACAACGTGACGAATGTGTTAAGAGAAGTCTCTTACGAGTCGACAAAAATCGTCGGAGTCAGATATCTAAATTTTTCCATACGGTGTGTGCCAGATTTGAATTTGTCCAAAAAATTAATCCATTTGTTTGATTACGAATACTCGAAACGGTGCAATGCACACATTTATAAATCAATGTATCATATACATACATATATACGTATATTCACAATATTTTTTTTATCGCCAGCCCGAGAAACGTTAAACGGCCCCACAGGTGTACATACTATCACGATAATAAGACTTGGAGAACTGTATAGCGAACTATCGTTGAGTATATTTTGGCGAAAGCAAAATGGTGACTCAATTTTGTTGTGATAAACCCTAGGGCACAAACTAATTACTACTTCTGTAATTATGCTTTACTAGCTGTAAAACACTTGGACGTTTTACACCGGTACATAACAATTGTTTGTTATATACAAATATGTCACAATAACGGTGGAGAAAATTTCATTTTTGCTATTCACGTTTCGTTCGATGCTCGTAGACTTGAAATGTTGACAGACTGTCTCCATTCGAAAGAAATTACCGTAACAAAACTTGAAGAAGATGTCGTTTATCGTACGACAGAACAAAAAGTAATTTATAATTGTAGAAGTATGAAACATTATTTGTCGTAATCCATATATGAAAATATCAAAAGAACATTTAGTTCTTTACCCTCGAGAGGAGAGCGTCCTTTGTTTTTCGTTGGCATCCTTAACCTACCTTAAGTAAAAACAATGAGACACGATTAATCGATAAGCTACAATTATAACGTGTAGATATATTATTAAAATGTCTATACAATGTGGAAACGAAACATGCAAGCGACAATATTTTCATGTACGGAAATACTGAATAGTGTTTATGTGGATAGCGTTTTTGTCTCGAAACTGAATTCTTTCACAGCATAAGTTCCTTTAATCCTCTTGCCTTCACTTTTAATTTGTCGGGGCTGTGCAACTGCGTGTAACGATTGCTCGTAAATAATAATGTGTATTCTGTGCCTTATCGTCTTTGTCTCAATGGGTATGTATGGGTGTTTGAGAGCAGCATGTTTGATCCGATAACGCGTTAAGAAACTGACTCGATTGTACAGAGTTAGTCGTAATAACGAGTATTTTTCAGGGTGTAATAAATCTGTGAAGAATTCGATATTGAAAAAGAAATGAATTACACTATTAACGTAATCAATTTTCTCGTTGCTCACATTTTTAAACTCTGAATTATATAATTCATGAATTTCTTTACACATTTGCTTTAGGTACAATAGATGATTTAACTGAAACTTTCAAGCTCTATGATGTACCTTGATTCTGTAATTCATTCTTTTCGATAAAATATTTTACACCGATTTACAACACCTCAAGATTCATTTTTATCGTTGTATTTTTCATGAATCTGTTGTATAAAATCAGGTTTAGTTACGATATACATTTCGTAATAAAGAAAAGGAAGAGAAGCGTTTCGAATAAGCCAACGTCTCTGTTGGATTTGGTCTCTGATAACAATTTAAGTTTCAAAGAATTCAATTTGTATCGCTTAGTATATCTTTCACGACTGAGCACTTTGATGGAAGTAAGCAAGTGCTAGACTGCAAAAGGATTACGAACTTTTATGGAAAAGGATGAATAAAAACCCATTAAGATTGTACGTATTGTAAATACTACTTGGATAATTAACGTTCGTTGTGAATTTTATATTTGAAAAGAGTTTTGATTCCGTAGCGTTTGCCTGGTAACTTGCGATTTAAATAATTTCCCAAAATCACGTTAGTTCAATCCCTGTAAAGAAACTTTTTAACCGTGTTCTTAGAGCATCTATCAACTTGTCGGTTGAAAACAGAGAAACACAAATAAATCTTAGGTTTACAAATTGCAGTATTATTATTTCACGAACATATGCATAAGTTTTATAAATTTTGAATACTCCATTTGTGTCCGTGTTGAAATAATCATGCATAAACAAACAAGGCACTTTGTGTTCAATTGTATAAAAATATTTATGATGATCCAACATCTTGTAAAGAAAAGAAAAGAAAAAAAAAACAGTATTCTGTCATTTATAACAATTCATGTTATCATGATCTATTATGAACACATTCGCAATAAAGTGATTGTTTAAAACAAAAAGAAAGTATCCATTACTGGTATAAATTAGATCGATATTTAGGCTGTACATCGATTATGTATATTGTATAAATAAGGATTTTCTTTGTTGGAAAAAATACAAGCAATGTTGTATCCTTGAAAAGTATATGTATGAGCTCAGTATAATTGTAAAAATGCCTATAAATTGTATACTGTGCGATCGCATACAAAAATCTGACCTTAACTCTATCGCTGTAAATATGTAAAATTGTATTTTTCCAAATAACAGGATAGAAATATAAGGATCGTTTAAGTAACTTTTAAAGGCTACAGATTATTTCTCTAACCATCTACGAGTCTCCTAACATCTCCTGACTCCCAACGTGAGTTCTCTTTATCCTCAGAGGCTGTAGCTATGTTGAATTTTTAATTCAGCGGGCCCCAATAGATGTGAGAAGTAAGAGATACTGCAAACAGTATTAAAACAATACAGGAGTCGTACAAGACCATGATAAAAAGAATGGAAATAAGCTAGTACTAAATAAGCAGTAGTGCAATAACTTTGTATAACAAGTTACGCACTTTAAATAAATGAACAAATGAATAAGCTGTCGAATAGCAACTTTGATGCTTCTTCGCATTTCTAATTTCTCTAATTTGGGACCTATTGGATTTATTTAAGTTGTTATTAGTCGTTTCCATCAACCCTTTCTATATTGTACACTTGGTGAAGTTAGTAGAAGGTTAACGAAAGATCAATAGGACACGAAAAGAGTTTATTTTATTTTATACTGCTTTATTTCTCTTGAATTGTTTCAATGGATGGTCTAACATGATCGATCTCTTCGTAATACTCCTCTTCCTCTCCGCGATACTCCCCTGGATATTTCAAGTATTGTTCCCTTTCCGACAACTCTTCCGAACATTTATCTACTATGGAGTCCAGCGACACCTGAAAACAGAGAATAATAAAGAGATTCGATAATTGATTATTATAACTGTAATGTATAATTAATAGAACAGGATTCCAAAGGACGTTTTGTACAAGATTGAAAAGAGATTCGGATACGGATATTGTAATTTTATTATTGAATACAGAGTATCGACTCTGTCAGATGGAAATGGAAGCTACCGGAAGTGCTCGTTAAACCGCAAGCAATCAATTTAGACCGCTCATCTCGTCTACTTCCATTTTCCTTAACGTTCTGGACATTCGAATCCGTTCAACAGGGAAACCGGATATCGCCGGATAGCTTTCCGATATTTATTTCAGACGCTAACCGATGTCAAGTACTTCCTGTTTTCGGTGGATTGTCGATAACAATCGCACGTTTTAGTATACATTTTACGAGATGATAATAATAGCTAGATATACAAATCTTCAACTATGAAGAAAGAGTTACTGACATCAGATTAGACAGACTTTGATCAAAATCGAGTGCCGTTCATTCGTTATACACATTATTACCTCTTCCTGTAAAGGAACCGGCTCTGGTGGTAACAGATCAGGATTATACGGCGTAATGCAACGCGCGCGCCATAACGGAATAACGCCTTTCTTCAAAGGTGACGGTTTCAGTGGTTGTGCTTCACTTTTCTCCTCCGTTGGCCTCTCCTACATTCAAAATGAAATCTTTTCGTTTATATATATACAATCGGGAATTAGATTACTTACTAAGAACAGATTGCTATTCCTTAATTATAATTCCTTAATAATAAACATAATTCTCACATCGATAGTTTCCTCCTGTGTCTCGACGACTTCCGGATCCTTGACATGAATGTAGTGACCGTGTTGCATGCAAGCATTTTCAAAAGTGAAGCATCCGCGACCATGAGGCTGTAAATAACTGTTTTACTCGCACGTTATATTTATCCCAAGTGAAGTTAGTTAGTTAGTTTCCTGTGGCAATATTAATTACTAAATTCAATTCCCAGAATCCGTGAAAGCGATGTCGAGGATGGATCAATTGGCCGGGTCCTTGCATACGATCCACGATCCACGTACCCATGAATTTGGTGTTCGTATCAGCGTAGAGATAAGAGCCCATGCCGTGTCGAAAATTCTTCTTCCACGAACCTTCGTAAATGTCACCGTTCGCGTAATAGTACACACCGAAACCATATTTCGCGTCGCGTCTCCACTCTCCTGTAAAAAAATCCACTCGTTTATCCTTTATTTTTGTGTACCTTTGTATACCTTTATTTCGTACCCTCGTATCGCGTTCCATCGGGATACCAAAAGGTTCCTTGGCCGTACTTGAGGCTCTGTCTCCATTCACCGTCGTATCGAGCACCGATTTTGAACACGTAAAGCCCTTTGCCGTGCCTCAGCCCCCTGCAATACCGACCGACGTACATGTCGCCATTTGGAAGCAAAGCTTTTCCATGTCCGTGTCTCTCGCCCCTGTCGTTCCTTTCGCCTTCGTAAACCTGTAATTAATTTATCATTTTTACCCAAAGAGTACACTGGTATACGTAAAATTAACTAATTACATTTTTTACAATAAGATTTGAAAATTCTATCGCGACTTAGTTCTAAGTACCGTAACTTGAAATTACACGTTTATGCAAGAAGCGAACGAACAATGTTTAATTATTCTTTTTCACATTCTCTTTTTGTGCTTTAGAAGCCAGGTGATCTGAGAAATGTATTCGACTAGCCGTTGTAAATATATTTCTATATTCTCAAAATCGCAAGCTTTGACGCTTTCGCATTTTAAATCTCACTTTCATAATTAAAGCACGCCGTTAAATTTGTCCTTTCGCGAGACAACCTCGAACTCGGATAGATTCTCGAGAAACGTTGCGGTGATTATTTCTTAACATGAAAGAGAAATACAAACCCCGAGGGGATTCGCTTCTTCTTCGCCGCGTTCGCCTAAGGTCGCTGGATACATTTTTATTCCGGCACGCTTTACTCCATTTTACGTCGGAATAAAAAGAATATCGCATAATCGATATTACAGATAATTAGATACTATAGATACTCGTCGCGTAGATAAGTGGTACGCAGTAATAACTCGATTGCATCGAATAGACAAATTTTACTTTCATACAATTCACGCGTCGACCCAGGGACTAGTTATAAAGTGGGAAAATGTACAATTTTGAGTCGTTGCTGGTGGAAAGTTCTTAAATACCGAAACTTTGAATTCATTCAACATGATCAGATCGTGGATGTTTATGCAAATCTATCTAATCTTCTAGAATATTTACAAGAAAATCTTGTAACACGTATTTCATTCTTGATATTTTATACATTTCTTCGCTTGCCATAAGTGCATAAACATCCACGGTCCACTTACGATTATGATTCTTTTTCTCCTAGACTATTCGTTAGTGTAATGAAGAAGAAAAGAAAAGCTTCCTGGCTACTGTTCCAATCAAATTAACAAACGCAGGTGTACGATCCATGGAACGCGGATGAGGGAAGGAACGAAGTCACGTCACCGGCCGGTCAACAAACCAATTAGAGCCTGTTTCTCCTTTTCTTTCTTCCTCACCGTCTCCAGATTCCTTTGCTTCCAGGAGCTCTTGCGCAGCTTTATAGGACGGGAGCCCACGTATCGCCCTGAAAACACAATTACGTTGAATTAAGTTGTTCCATGTCGCCCAGTGCCGGTTATAACAATATTGGCCCCATGGGCAAGATTATCCTGGCGTCTATTTGGGAATTTTTAAGAAAACTAAACTAACTAAAGATATTTTGAATAATATCAAACGATGAGTCTGTAGTTAGATTGTGAAAATTGTTATACTAGATAGCACAGGAGGGTCATTTTTATCGGACGGTGTCCATTTGCGCACACAGGAATCGATACATCCCGGATGAGGGAAGAAAGACAAATAAACGCAGCTACGAGTGGTTTTCACAAGAAACAAATTACTGTCTTCGTGCGACCGTTACGAGGTGAGCGCGATTCGGAAGCCTCTTATCGGGATAAAACGGCTGTGTTCATACGCGTGGTCAACCGAACGGGAAGAAACTTAATGCAAATGCAAACAGGATAGATCTTATTTGCAATTCCATTAACGCAGAAGCGAGTGGCGTATTTTACACATAAAGAACGGATAATGCGTTTTCACGGAACGCTATCAAACCATTGCGAGTATCAAACAACTATTAATATCGAATTACTTGTTTCGCTTCTAAGAAAAATAGAACAAAATTCCTACTACGTTATTATATCAATTACAAACTATATTGTTATACTATTTACAAACTATATTATTTACGTTAGCGAAGGTGAAGTCACGGATCAGTCGTGTAATTTTTGGTCAATATGAATCGCAAGGTTACACCTGGGACGACGAGGAACGTCGGAGTCAGGTACCTCAAACAATCACTCATATATCCGTTCAAAGATTCATCATTTCCGCGAGTTCACCTCGATATACCTCACGAAATAAATCAATACACGAAACCGTTATCCGTTAGACAGTCGTCAATAATAATAATAATAAAAGAATATCGATACGAGTCATCGTCTCGACTACCCACTCGCGAATTCTTCTCTAAATTCCGCGAACGCTTTCTCGGTTCTCGAAGGCGTACAATTCACACGGCCGTTCGTTGCTACGCGCTTTAAAACTACTTGTTGCATCCGACCGAATTCTCGTCGCGCCACTCGTCGCTGACTATTTGTTGCTAACGTCGTCTACTTGTCGCTGACCACCTGTTGCTAACATCATCCACTTATGACTAACGCTACACGTTCCTTCTAAAATAATATAACGCTATACGGGCACTTCTTAAATAGACCAGGGGAGATTCGATCTCGTCGCAAGCATCCTGAGATGCGGAGCGGAAGTAGAGGGTCGAAGGGGAAGCGACGAGGTCGAAAGGTTCGCAGGATTACCTTGACGAGGTGGACTTAGGTTCGAATTAGACGACGGCCACCTACGCGGAAATGGGGATGAAATGAGAACGAAACAGGAGGACCCTGAAATGTTCCCTGAAAGTTTGGCTGCCAATCTCGCAGCCTAGTTTGCGAGATGTACAAGCAGCACATTGAGGAGCAATATGTTAACAGTGGCCCGTGAAAGTATCACACGTGTAAACAAAGTTACTTTATGATTACTATTGAACATTTTGCGTATGAAAAAGCGATACAAGAATTCTACAGTATTAACGCGACGCTTCTTTAGAGGAATAGTGAAGTAAACCGAGCGTGGAAATACTTTCTCGACCCACTGTACATGTTTATTTTGTAATCGAACGTGTCCCCCCGGTGTGCGATAAATAAGTCGACGGAAATATGCGCGGTATTTCACACCCACCGCGTGGTCAACGTGACTCGCACAGAAATTCGTGTGGCTCTGATTCGTTTAGAAGACTTCGTTTAGAGACCACAGTGAGCACAATGACCACGACGGACGTTAAAGAAGACGACTAGCCGAACCGTAACGACCACCACGACCACCAGAGAATATTATCAGCGATAAATAAACGAACCACCGTTAAGAAAACGACGGAGGATCGTCCGATAGTGGAAATCAAGGCACGCGGTTGGCTCTTGGTCGTCAGGTGGGGATGTTACGGGAACGAACGGCTGTGGTAGGGGTTGTTGAATGAGTATCGGGACGGAGGACGTCGCGACGCACTCCGTCGCAGCCACCCTGACGGGGAACGGACGTCCGTGTGCTACGTAGACGTGCGCCGATAAACGACGGAGTCTCGACCAGCGGCGACCAAACGAACAGGCACGTGTGTTTCAACGGTGAGTCTTTTCTCTTCCGTTTTCTCTCGTTGATAACATTCTCTTAGGGTAACTGGAAATTCAAATACACGAGTCATTGAAATGATTCTTGCCAGACTTTTGGGTGTACGAATACTTTGGGAAGTGACTGTGATTAAACTGACCTTGTCAAAGACTTGCAATTTGTTTTACATATGGAAGACATACTTACATTTGGTGTATTAAAATCACATTTGAAAGATTTTTCCAATGTTCTAATGAACTTAAAGATCAAAACCTGTTCCATTCAGCTGAACTTCCAAAGGGACGGGAAAGGCTTCAATGGAAATCTTCTATCGAGAATAATTCATACATAAAATTAATTTCATAACAATTAAACATGTAACGAACATCTCCAAGGGTACAGCTGAGAATGACGTTTCAGGGTAGTTGCTTCTATAAGTGAGAAAATTCCTGACTTGTCGATAGAACAAGGGAGAAAAAATCCCTTTCAAGGGAGAAAATTGAAAGTTCCGTGTAGCACCAGCAATAATCAATTTCCCTGTGGAATTAACGCAAACTTGGCATTCACCTGGAACCCATTAACAATGCGATAACGAGATGAACATTATTGACTTGTTTTAATAGATTTCATTTAACGAGTTTAAAAAGTACAACTTCTCTTAGAAACCCTGAAAGTGTTCCTGTTAATTGCAAGAATTTGAAGTCGTGTAATCTTTCATTTACCCTAATGCTTCTTGTATTTTGTACGATGACTGTCTCTCGAATCAATTTAGCCATGTAGCATTGGATTTAAATGCAACTACTACGTACAATGTGTAACTAACAGATAAAAGAACAGAATACATCCCACACGTGACAAAAACTTGAAACGAGGGAATGGTTTTTGTTCCCTGCTAGCGTGGAATATGTCATTTTAATTAGGAACGTCGTGGGTTTGCAGACTGTGCAATAATTCCAGAGCAGACATGTAAATCAACTACGGGAACCTCGGTATTCTGCAATAATTTGAATACACGTATATACATATGCATATACATACAGTGGGTGTAGAAAGTATTCGTACACCGATCAACTTCCAGAAAAACTGTGTGGAATTGTAATTTATCAACTTATTTTTTATAAACAATAACATTCTACATATTCTCGGGAGTTTCTAAGATAGATATAGTCCAAGAAACATTTACTAGTCAATATAATTTGTGAAATTAACAAGAAAAAGAAACAATTAATCGATAGAAATGTTGAAGCAATAAGTATTCGCACAACTGTTTAAAAGTACTTTACTGGAAATTTGACGTTTTCTAATACGTACGGAGCAACAAACTAATGTGTTTACGTTACAAAACTCTGCTGTGAATGGTTCATCATAAAAATCGTACAAATACATATTGCTTCTATACTTTTACCCACTTTTCCCATTCTTTTTGTTAATTTCACAAATTATATTAACCAGTAAATGTTGTTTGGACTACATCTATCTTAAAGACTTTCGAGAATATGTAAAATATCATTGATTACGAAAAAGGAAGTTGAGAAACTACAATTTCACACAAAAGTTTTTTTGGGAAATTGAGTGGTGTACGAATACATTCTACACCCACTGTATACATGTATATTTATACGCATAGCCATAATGTAAAGGGTTTTCCAAAAGGGTCTGTGTTTTATTTAAAATAATTAAGAAACAATAAATCCAAAATTCTTATCGGAAACCCTTTTACAGTTAATGTAACAAGTATTCGTACAGCAACCAATTTCAAATAAATGGTTCTTGTACGAATACTTACACTGACTGTATATGAAAGCTGAAAGGAAGGAACGTTACTTCCAGAGAAAAACGGTTCAGCAACCCGTAATCGATTCGTTTGCTCGCTACTTTCGTTGTCAAAGAACGACAATATCTATTTCCAGTACAGCCTGATTCCGTGGTCACTGAAATCGGCAAGTGTAGGAGTATCGTCGTACTAATTTTAGCGCAGAATGTTGTATAAATAGTCGTACCCATTGCAGAGATTTCTCGAAAACGTAAACAACGTGTTTGTCCGTCATCAAGCTGCCTAATAATCATCGTCGTGTCATCGGAACGGAATTTCGATTCACCGACGTTCTTTTTTCATTTTTTTTAAATGCTTCCTCAACATTCAGACTCGCAACAGGGCTCCTCGTTCATGCGACGTTCCCGTTTCTAGTCTTTTATGGAAGGATAGCGCCAACAAACTGATCTATGTTTATTGACCATCGAAGATTAATTATTAATTCAACGAGTACTTCCAAAGTATCGCAACTTGAATTTGATGCTTTTCAGAATCGAAGCAGAGACAAGGAACAACACGGCACTGTATTCAAACTACGAATCGTTTCACGCGAGTAGAAACGTAGAGCGAACACGAAACCGATATCGAACGAGAAACTATTTGAACGAGACGTTAACGTAGAAAAATGTTACACAGCGCTGTAATCTTGATCTTTACCTTCGTGTCGTGCCAAGGTGTACCTTTAACCGATCTGAAGAATGCACTGAAACAGAATGGGTTAGATGCTGTAATCACGTCTGAGTGTTCACACAACGAAGACTGCTGGGAATGGATACCCGTACAACAAGTTCCAGAAAACATTGCTATCGTACCAGAAGAAATACCATTACCTAGGTACCCATTTACCTGGTTTTTCCAGTCGATATGTAACACAGAGCTTCGTCTTACATCTTGGTGGTTTTTAGAATACAAATTCGAAGAGAAGCATCGAACATGGACCCAAATACAATAATAGAGTCGTGGAGCGGTAATGTTCCAACAGCGGATAAGAGAGTTCAATTGTCAACAGTTACGAAGAAAAGTGGAAACGAAATGTCGAAGAAGGATTTAGCTCGCAGCAGAGGAGCTGCTGGAATGCCCTTTTCCGTTTTATATATGAATCAACACAGCCTTCGGAATAACTATGCCAGTAAGAAAACATCGAACAAGTATCTTCATATGTACCATCTCCATAAACGTAACTGTACATTATTATAATTCAAGGTGGCACACCGCAGCAGCAGCAGCAGGTGGAAAAAACAGCTGAAACTTCGGTACAATCTGTAAGTAATCCTAATTATCGGATCGCGTTACGCAACGGAGCTCCACCGCATCCAAGAAGACATTATTCTATAATACCGCAGTTGTTTATATCGTATGGATTGGGTCCGTTTGGTAATTGAAGGAAACTAATTACTCGAAATATTGATCTCGTAATTTTGGTACATAAACTGTATCAACAGAAATTTTGAGTTCTAGATAATTTTACATAAGTCGCATATTCTGATAAAACCTAGATTTATATTTGTATACGACTTTGTAAATATTATTTAATTTCTTTTTCTAGTCTGCATAATATTTACTTAATATCGTTAATTAGGAATTATTTCCCTTTGTATTCGAACGTAGAATAAAACATCCCAGTTTACCGTATCCTAGGTTATCGTAGTAGCCGATTATTGTTCAACTCACCATTCATTTCCTTCATTGCTTTAATGAAATCTTGCGGATCCTTGAAGGACACGAATCCAAATCCCTTCGTCTTGTTTGTTCTTTTATCTCTAACTACTTTGGCTCTTTGAAAACTTGGATATTTGCCAAAAACTCTCACTAACATCTCGTCCGTGACATCGTTTCCTAGGTCTCCACAGAATATTCGAAAGTCATCTGCGCACGAAAAAGAATCGTAAAATATGTTTAAAGCGAAACAAGACTCGTAAATAATATAAACAGTAAAACGTTAATAACCTTCTTCCCACTCCAACAGAGAAGGATCTTCCCATATCTGTCCACCCGCCATGCGTACGATTTTTTTATTTTTCTTTCCTTTTCCCTTAGGATGAGTTTCTTCCGCGCTGGCGTTCGCCATTATAGAACTGGCCTTTCCTTGACTAATCGCCAATTCTGCCGCTGTACTAACACCTTTCACCTTTGGCTTCTTTTTGCTGTCATCTTCAGGGATCTTTGTATTGATAATCTGTTCAATAATTTCTGGATGTATCATTGGTGTCGACGTGGATTCGTATGTTTTTGGAGTAGCAGTTAAACACGAGTCCACCATGTTTGGTAAATACGGATTACTTATCTGTGCAGGGGACGAATATGTTGTAATAGAAGGAACCGTACCTGTAATAAACAACATTTCTTTGTTCTAAATATAGAGCAATCAAGTATAATTTTCATATATTCTTATTTTAAAACCATTTACCTTGTCTTGCTACTTGTTGTGGAATCAACATTGGCGGCGGTGGTGGAGGAGGTGGTGGCGGCGGCGGCGGCGGCGGAGGTGGGAATCCAATCATCGATGGAAAAGCTAAGGTAGCTGCAGCAGCAGCAACAACAGGAGTTGGAAGTTCATGCTGCTCCAATTGTCTAGCTACTTGATTATACGTATTTGCACCGATTACAGGTCTTACCATCGGTGCGACTAACTGACTACCAATTTCGGCTTCAAACCTAAAAAAATTACGTACAATTAATTATAATAAGTTACAAATTGCAAACAAACTTTTAACGATTTGTTTACCTGCCTTTATACTTGTATTACTTTATTTGCTTTTTATTAGACGAGCCATTTAATATAATTTACCGTGTAAACTATGAACGATGTGACAATCTCGAAAACGTAAATGTTGCAATCGGGTGTATATTAAAAGAAACAAATACATAAATCGTAAGGGAACAAAATAAAAAGTCCATAAAGGTTAGAATACTTCAACGTTTTATAAGTACACGATACCTGTTCATTTCATCTTCCATTTGACGAAGTTTCTCCTCCATTTTGACGCTTTTTTTATTCTGTACCTTTTCCAACAACTTAAGTTTACGTTTATTACAGTCCCCACCTAACTATTTAATTGTAAGACGCAACTCCGGAATACGTGAATTACATATTTATAGTAAACTCGACTCGGAATCGGAGCAGGAACAAAATCAGAGGCAAAATGGCTGAAATCGTAATGGCGCCAAGAACGAGGTGCACCAACATAAACGCGTTAAAAAAACTTGATATAACCACTCTGGGTATGTTGATACATTCGGTTGGTAATAATTATATTTTTAGTAAATAACCTATCATATGTGATCATGTTGTTTTGATTTCGCACAAATGCGAATTGTTTAATGTCGTTAATTGTTAATTATTGTGAACATTATATTATCCTAACGACATTGGCGCAATACATCAGATATCCGTAACATAGAGTGAATCATTATTTTATAAAACAGTTGCATTTTTTTTATATATATATATATATATATATACGGAATAAACATGAATAAGTTACGTTTATGCTGCAATAATCTTGTGAGAATAATACCTGGAAATTATAATGGTAAATACGTTAATTGAAACTAGTATTATTTAATATCGCATAATGTATTAATTACAAGTGTAGATTGTAGGTACATTCATCGATGGGTATCTGCAACTTACAAAGACCTAACCAGAAGAAAAAGACGGTTACCTCCTCAACCAGAACCGATTCGAAGTAATTTTATAGAGTGGAATAGAGATTCGGAAATATATGCATTTAATCAGAGACTGTCAGAAAAATTTGAAACAGAGAAATTAAACAAAGCATTCATCCATAAGTCTTACATTTTCCAGGAAGAAAGAAAACAAAAAGAAATTGGAATAGAAGAACCTAAACTCGATATAGAACATAACGAAGATTTAATTGAAAAAGGAAGAAACATAACTTCAGAAGTTGCGTTCAAGTATTTGAGTAAATCTCTCCCACATGCTCCTGAATCTGCTATTATGTACGTATAAAAATAGGGAGTTTGAACTTGGTATAAGAAATAACTGTATTTCAAGTCCATCTAATGGAAATTATATTTTAGAGCATTCCATGATTACCTTATGTCCAATGAAATTCTGGCTACAGCATCTTCGCATATTGGAACAAAGGACCTTATTCTGACAGCTGTTTGTATACACAAAATTTTTATATTGTTAATATAATAATAACATTTATAATTTTTGTATTTACTACGTAGGAGCATCCCGTGGCAGAAGAAACATTGGCTAAAACATTTCTAGCACTCGTAGCAGCACTTGCCGAAAGCGCCGATATCGATCGTGCGAGTACTTTTGTTCGAGATTTTCTATTAGTAGGATTAGCAAACAAAGACTTGACCGAAATATGGTGCCCCAAAGAACCATTTAAGATGTTAAACGATATCGTCTCTAACGAAATAAAAGCACCTGTAGAGCCAAGAATTATTAGACGTGCTGGAACAAATACCGTACTGGCAGTTTATCAAATCGCGGTTTATGCAAATAAACAATTCTTAGGTTCAGGTAAAAATTTATTTTAAAAAGGTAGTTGAAACTTTCCAATTGCTAACTCGGTTACCATTATGTTTACTAATAATGTTTCTAGGATCTGGGCAAACTATTAACGAAGCAAGAGATGTAGCTGCTATGAATGCATTATGCAAAAGGTTCGGTCTTTTGGACTCGAATCAGCCATTACGATTTAACGAAAAAATAGATGTGTCTATTTAAAAATAAATATCGAAATGTAACATGATCGATGTGATTTGTATTGTAATCATTCGAGACTACAATTCAAGATTAACAAAGATCGTATATAAAATTGTATAATGTAAATATAGCCCCCTTTAATTATACCTTGCACACTACGTACCATGTTGTTGCTTTAGTATAGATATACTCTATTATAAAAATAGAGCAATTAGGCGAAGGGAATTCTTAATTAAGATTCGAAAAATTCCAAGTACGATATATTTATTAATAATAATTTATTCGAGGAAAATAAGTGATGGAAAAATTACTTTTAAACGTGACTATAAGTAATACATTTTCATAACCACTGATTTGCTTTTATTTTTATATTCGTTTAGCTTGTACGCTCAACAATAAATACAAGTAATTACGAAAGCGATACGATGGAAGGATTTATGTCAGAAAAACATGCTAGGAGTCCAAATAGATCTAGGAGAAAATAGATAAATGCAACATTTTGGATAGCATTCCTTTGTTACAAAAAATATACGTAGCTAGGATATTTCGGAAATGAACTAAAATTCCGAAATAAAAATGTGAGGTATTTCGCCACTTGTACGTCGCCCAAAATTTTTCTATATCGGTCGCAGGTATAATATTGATTACTTATGATTCATGCTATCCCCTTTAAGGTGGTTCATCCTTGTCCCCATCCGCACTCCACCGCTCCGAGTTTCCGCCACTTCTACCGCCTTCTCCCTCTTTCTCTTTCCCTCTTTGTTTTTGTTTCTCCTTTTGTACATTTGTCTCGCTCTTTGTTCTCTCTGTTTCTTTCGCACTTTGACTCGTTCTCTCTCTCTTTCTTTCCTTCTTTCTTTCTCGCTTGCGAGCATAAACACACATACGAGCGCTCGCGCGCTCGTCCACACGCACACGCGCGCGCGCATACACACACATAGAAACGCTTGCAATCGCACGTATTATCCCACTACTTGCTCTATTCCTGCGTGTAACGACTCAATGGCGCTGCCACACCCTTTCGCCATCGAGTAATCAGTGTTATTGTTTTATAGTTCCACTTCTGCTATTACTCCTCGGTATAACAAGTATAACGTATCCATTACCGATATTTACAAACCCGGTGACGCGGTACGTTCGTTCGAGCGAAAGAAAAATAGCGGCGTTCCCGTAGATGTAGCTGAAACGTATATCTGCAATCAAGGAATGGCACAGGGCACAGGAACCAATTTGTGTGTTGTCTACGCCTCTGGATTCTTGGTGCCCGGGCTCGGTTTTACAGAACCATTTTCTCTGCTCGTCCCGAGGCGAATTAAAAATTTACACCATAAAATACGATTCGAAGCATAAACAACTAGTTAAATGTATTTCGTCGCTATTCCGTTTCGGATATATCCTAGACCTAATCTTCTATGTTATCTCGTGTTTTAGAAATTATCGTGGAACATGTATAAATACGGGCATAATTTAAACTCGTTCCCTAAATATCACAGGAAAATCAATTTTTCAACAGCAGTTGCACGACACGCAGTAGAGACGAACAAAGTTCTTATCTAGATAAAAGTTAAATTTGATAAATGGACGTTGATGGAATATTTTGGAACGGAACGACTAAAAATGTCACGAGTAAATTTGCCGATACATCGATTTTATTCGTGTCTATTATTCGAATAAAATATTGCTCGTCTCCTGGCGGTAACGCGTCGAAAAACGTAGTACAATGCGCTCGACGTATCAGACGAACAAAAAGTTACCTATGCGTCTCCTACGCGTACAAATATATGCATTTGGAATATGCTAAACGTTTTTCTGAAATCTCAAGAGATTGGTGGAAAACTTTGTAGCCTGTTTAAGACTTGGTAGATCTCTCATTCTCTCCTGTATTTCTCCCCCACTCCTTTTTTCTATCTCCTCCAACTCGGTAAAACGGGATTCTTTCCTTCTCTGGTCTGCCGTTCTCTGCACACTCGTGTGTTGGTGGATTGCCTGGCGTCCATGAAGCCTTTGCGACGTTGCCGCGCTTACACCAAGTAAATGCATCGTTGCCGTGCCCTCTTGTACTATTTCGCTCTTTTTCGCTCGTCAGTCTGCTGGCTCCATCTCGCTCGGACCTTTGGCAGCGCTCGGCCAGGATCAACCGTATACCCACCTCCGCCAACGGCCGACATCCCTACCCATACTATTCAGAGACCCCCTCCTGCCCCCTTCGCTCCTCTCCTCTTCATTTCTCTACTCTTCCCTACCCAACCCTTCTCGTCCCTACCACCCGACCGCAAGGCAGCGAGTTTTGCTTGTGCCCGATGCAGTGCCGTACACGCCGGGTACCTCTTATCCTAACGCTCCACGTATATTTGCCGAACAGAAATTTCGCACGATTAACCGTAACCGCGTGAACATCCACGCGTCCGAAATACCAACGACCGTCTTCTTTCTCTTCGACTCCGAACACTGAGCTAATTGTAAGATGCTTATGTGCGAGTACGATGTTAGTTCGGTAACATATTTATCACAAAAAGTTTAACATAATTTGCCTCCGAGGCAACGATTTCACGTCGTAGAAATTCTTGTATGAAATTGTACGTACATCTATCTCTGTATCTTTTATACACTTCGATACCGTTACGTTGATGAATTCGTGATGCAACAAACGGACTATTACAATTGATCGGGTTCGTCGTAGCATTTCGTTGTTATTCCATCTCGCCTCGTTTTTTAAAGCACGAGCGCACTCGTGATATCTCGTCGCGATAAATTTAAAAGTACACAAGAATCTTTCTTCGCGGAAGCTGTAAAATAAAAACGAATGCCGAGCGAAAGTAAATTTGGTACCGACTTTAAATTACCGATGGAAATTTATATAGATTCTAGTATCAACCTTCGAAATACATACAGGGTGTCCCAGAAATGTTGGAGTTCCTTGAATGGGGTGGTTCGGGAAGTGATTCGAAACAACTTTTTCCTTTGCGAAAATATCGGATGGGGCTTCGTTAAGGAGATATTAACAGAAAAGCCCGGACCAATCAGAGCGCGCGCATACCGTTGGAGCGGCCATGCTAGCGAAGGCTACGCGCTAGGCGGCCGCGCTCAAGTGACTCGACGTGCCCGAAGGACATTGACGCGGTCGCCTAGCTCGTAGCCTTCGCTACCGCGGCCGCTCCGACGGTATACGCGCGTTCTGATTGGTCGGGGTTTTTTTGTTAATATCTGCTTAACGAAGCCCCATCCGACATTTTCGCAAAGGAAAAAGTTGTTTCAAATCACCTCCCGAACCACCCCTTCCAAGGAACTCCAACATTTTGAATTTTAGAAATTTTTTGGGACACCTCGTATACAGAAGCTTACAGTATATGGATACAGTATATGGATACAGTATATGGATACAGTCGTCGGTAATATGTAGATGAGAAAGTATCGGTTGTCATGGAAAAATGCCGATTAATAGGCAATCGGTCGTTAAAGTGTCGAGCAGCACGTAACAGATAGGACCGTGCGTATCGAAAACACCGTATAGAATGTTTTTTTCCCGAAAACATTTATTCTCGATTCGGTTTCCGAGCTATCACCTTTAAGTCGCGGAGATCTTTCAAGACGTATGCACGTATTCCTCTTTTCACCGTGCCGTTTTGCCGTGTAGTACCTTCCGCCATCGATTTCTTTGGAAAATTAGAAACGTCGCGTAGCTGGAATCGAGTGGTGATAATAGATAAACGAGTGGTAGAACGATATCGGTAGGTAGTAAACTCGCGATTAAAGAGAGGGAGAAACGTCTATAGAGGAATCGCGAGTAGGGGCACCAAAGGTACCACGACGTGACAGCCCTGAGCTAGCATAGACCTCCGACTGTCCCCCTCCGGCGACGGTCGGTTCGGTTGCTCGCTCGTTCTCGTTCGTTTTCGCCCCACTCCCGACTCGTGCGTCCCCGGTGCCTCGCGACCCCACCTGCCCCCCCGTCCAGAAGCTCTACCCTCACCCCGCCGCATTCAATACCCCTTCCCCCCCGAGCCTCTCTGTGATTCCGCCTTGCCTGCTGCCAGCCAGCCGTCCGTCCTTACGTCCGTCCGTCCACCGTTTGGATCTATGGTTGTGTCGGTGGATTTCGTGACGTTAACCTGGCGGCCCTGAAAACGTTAGACTGACCGTACGAATTTTTCGGCTAACCCTTCTCGTTTCGGGGCGCGAATGTGAGAACGCGAGTGTTTTTTAATCACCGTGGCCGCCGTTACAGGAATACCCACGGCTAGTTCGGGTAAGAGAAGAGAAAATGTGCAGTGAAACCATAATCGAATACGTATCTCGGGTCGCGTTCAACTCCCGCAGCGAGTCCGGACTGTAAAGCCCAGTGTCGACAAAGAGAGCGTCGGGTGCACGGGGAGAAAAAAATATTTATCGAAACGTAATACGTACACGTATCTCGTTCTTTTCTTTCTTTCGTTCGCGTACGAACGCTATCGTATACTGTACAGAGGCACACATGCACGCACGCGCGCGCGCGCGCATGCACACATACACGCACGCACACATACCACGCGATTCTTCTCTTTCATCCTCCTTTCCTTTGAACGATACGTCGCAAGGGTACGGAAATTTCTTATTTTCTTTCTCGTACGTTCGCGTTTCTCCGTGCATATATCCCCGAACTGCGTCCTATCCCTCCTCTCCTCCCCCCTTTCTCTATATCCATTTATTCTGTTTATTCCTCGATCGAGATAAACAACGAGGCCAATGGGATAGAAAAGAAAGAAAAACAGCCGTCTATGCACCTGTATCCGAGTCCCCTAAGCGGTTACACACGGTGCACGAGCGAAGCAACGCGAAACGCGTCCGAGAGCTTGCGATATAAATTCATCCGCAACATTTCGAGCGCGTTCCGTTCGGTCGTCCGTTCGTTTCTCGGTCGTTCATTGATTCCTTCGCGTTAGTTTCGTTGGCAGTTTTATCCGTTCCACGCGCCGTTCTTCCCTCAACCCGTCGTTCGTTTTGCGCGTCGTTCTCGCTCGCGGTTTCGTTACGTGCTCGTCGCGCGTACTTAACCGTGTCCTAAAGGTTACGAAAAGCATCGTGTTTACGAAGTGTTGCTCTCCGTAGTGTCGGTGTTACCGACCGAGTGTTACTTCTGCTGTTTTTCCTGTGCCACATCGCTGTGCCTGGCTGCGTACTCAAACTCTCTGTGCCGTGTTCCTTCTCCATCGACGAATTTCAAAAAGGTGCACACCCGAACGGACGCGCTGTGTTTTTTGGTGATATCGCGATTCGGTGTCGCGCGATCCCCGGTACCGGTCAGTAAAAACATTTTCTATCCGTACGCGACGATCGCGTTCGTATGGTGTCCGGGACAGTGCTAGCGTGCCGGAGAGTATTCAACATCCTCAAATACCGAATCTAACAATAGGCGATATCTTATTCCAACCACTTTTCGTGTGAACTTGAAGATAACGCAGCGTGTGATTAGTTAAAAAACACACACACACACACAAAAAAATCGTACGTACGTTATATAATTGTTACACGTCGAAAATGTTGTTTCCCGTGGCCCGTCGAATCGACGCCTTTCTATCAATTCGCGAACGGCTGTCTCCCTTTCTGTATCGTACAAGGAATAACAGACAAATGAAACTCCGTCGAGCCGAACGAAACCGTTGGTGACGTGTCGCTCTTTTGCGTCGTCGACTTTCTTTCCTTGCACCGTTCCAGACACCACCGATTACGTTGCGGTTCGGTTAGGCAACGAATTCGGTAATTCGGATTACAGTCGGCGATTAGGTGCTCCGTCGATACTCGAGAGCAGCAGTTCGACGCTGGGTTATTGATATTTTATAAATACTCGCCTTTAATTTCCATCGTGATACGCGCTTAAAGCGAACGACGTTTGTGCTCGTCGCCTCCCGTTCCGTTTCGTCGGATCTCGCTTTATTCCCGTCGAATTTAACGCTAAATTATTCGTAGCTAACCGTGCTCGAACCGAACCGTCGGTAAGTCAATTTTCGAGAAAAGTATACTCTGGAATCGCAACGTTCTCGGTCTCGCGATTTTTTCAATTTCGATATCTCGATATCTCGCGCTGAATTACGACCGTAGAAAATTATCCCGCTAGTGAATTCGTTTCACGTCGTGCGAAAATTTTTTTCGCGAAAATTTCTTTTGTGGAAATTTTTTTTCGCGAAAATTTCTTTTGTGGAAATTTTTTTTCGCGAAAATTTCTTTTGTGGAAATTTTTTTTCGCGACAATTTCTTCTGTGGAAATTTTTTTTCGCGAAAATTTCTTTTGTGGAAATTTTTTTTCGCGACAATTTCTTTTGTGGAAATTTTTTTCGCGAAAATTTCTTTCGCGAAAATTTGTTTTTGTTAGCGATACGTTGTTGGAGCCTGCCGGTCGTGAGATATTAATTTTATTGTTTCTGGTAACGATTGAAAATTTCTGAATATTTTCTCTGTGGAGATTAAAATTTTCGGAATCGTATTTTCCGTTATCGGTCCGTTTGTTTACGTGCTACTTGAAACGGATACTTTATACAAATTTGAGTCTGGACTAGCGATACCACGGAAATTTTTATGTCGGTCTGGAGGCCTGCGACGATTTATTTTCGATGCTCGTATAATTAATTGCGATGAGATGTACAATTAAGACGGTACGTAATTACATAATAATTACGTAATACGATATAATTCCGTTACCGTGTCCATAAGGTATTCTATAAACAATTTTCGAGTCAACGTAGCAATCGGAATTGAATTTGCATTTTTCTAAGCAAAACGCGTCTTTTCTTGTTTCTATCAGAGCTGAGAGTTTGAAAAAAATATGTGATATAAAATTCATCGAGCCTATTATTTTCATCTCGATTTTTAAATATAATCAAATCTCTGTCTCAGTCTACATTCTCGAAGATAGTATTTGTTTATCTGTTTCAACGTTTTTAAGGATTAGAAGTAAATATAACACAGCCTCGCATACATATGTATGAAATATTTCACCTGATTTGCATGGGACGAGATAGGGACGTAAATATCACCGCGAGTGAAGCTTAACATTAAATGAAACGTTTTGAAAATAGCAAAAAGTTTCTCTTGTTTCTCTTTATTGTCGCGGAAGGTTAAACAACAAGCGGCGTATCGCAATCGATATATTTATCGTGAAGCATTTCGTGCAACGAATGAGATTTCGTTCCGAGCGCATCCTTCGGTTGGTATGATCTATTGCTTCACACTCGCCCTTTTTACGCATTGACGCGCTATAAAACTACACAGTCCAGTTCGGTTCGATTCGACTCTTCTCGGTTCGACTCGGCACGACTTTGAGTCACAACGACTGCGGAGCTATCGACCGTTCTAGGTTTAGCAAGATAATAATAATTCGGACGGAATGTATTCACTGGGAATGAAATGAATTCTTGTACGCTTCGCGCGTTGTTGTGTTAGTTATTATTAGGCGGACTAGGGGGTACTGACTACTATTCCGAATATAATCAAAGTTTTATTAGCATTAATGGTTCGGTATTGAATTACACTTCCTTCGGTTCGGAATCATGGATCAGGAGAAATTAATTCTGTTCGTTGAATCACTCGTGGCTAAAAAGTTATAAACCTTTGTGTTATAGCAACACAGAGTGCTTCGAGGTTTAGTTGGAAAACTAATATGTACCCTCCGTAAGGTTTTTCATTGGACAGAATTAATTTCTACACTTGATAGAAAACTCGATGTCGCATCGGTGGAACATATTTATACGATTGTTGGCACTCCTTGAACTTCGGCCATGCGGGATCGAATTTCCAGCTGTTTCTCGCTCATTCCCCATTCGCTGCTTCGGTTCGCTCCTTTCACTTCGATTATTTCTCGGAACAAGTCACTGACTGTTGTACACATGTAGGACTGGATTTAGCGTACACCGAGATACGCGTTTGTCTCTGCAATTTTAACAAGAAAGTGTCATCCAAGTGTGCGTGTCCAACCAGTTCAGTTTGTTAACGATCTATATTTTTCAAAGATGCCAGGGTGTGACACTAGAAACTTGTATGACAGCTATTTTTTAATGCACGCAGAAGTTGATTCTCTTATATTCGATCATTTACGCGTAACTTTAATTTAAACAGAAACATTTACCCGCCATTTTGGTAGGTTGATGTACCAACCTTGTAAATTTTCAACCTGACCCCCATCAGAATGAATCTATGTATAGGTTTAATTTAAACAGAAACATTTACCCGCCATTTTGGTAGGTTGATGTACCAACCTTCTAAATTTTCAACCTAACCCCCATCAGAATGAATGTATGTATAACTTAAACAGAAATATTTAAACAGATAATTTAAACAGAAATATTTACCCGCCATTTTGGTAGGTTGATGTAC
>NC_071984.1:1864767-1865148 GCF_026283585.1 Hylaeus volcanicus | reverse complement strand
ATAGGTTTAATTTAAACAGAAATATTTACCCGCCATTTTGGTAGGTTCATGTACCAACCTTGTAAATTTTCAACCTGACCACCATCAGAATGAATCTATGTATAGGTTTAATTTAAACAGAAATATTTACCCGCCATTTTGGTAGGTTGATGTACCAACCTTCTAAATTTTCAACCTGACCCCCATCAGAATGAATCTATGTATAGGTTTAATTTAAACAGAAATATTTACCCGCCATTTTGGTAGGTTGATGTACCAACCTTCTAAATTTTCAACCTAACCCCCATCAGAATGAATCTATGTATAGCTTTAATTTAAACAGAAATATTTACCTGCCATTTTGGTAGGTTGATGTACCAACCTTCTAAATTTTCAACCTGA
>NC_071984.1:1864067-1864757 GCF_026283585.1 Hylaeus volcanicus | reverse complement strand
GGTAGGTTGATGTACCAACCTTCTAAATTTTCAACCTGACCCCCCCCTCAGAATGAATCTATGTATAACTTTAATTTAAACAGAAACATTTACCCGCCATTTTGGTAGGTTGATGTACCAACCTTCTAAATTTTCAACCTGACCCCCATCAGAATGAATCTGTGTATAACTTAAACAGAAATATTTAAACAGATAATTTAAACAGAAATATTTACCCGCCATTTTGTTAGTTTGATGTACCAACCTCCTAAATTTTCAACCTGACCCCCATCAGAATGAATCTATGTATAGGTTTAATTTAAACAGAAACATTTACCCGCCATTTTGGTAGGTTGATGTACCAACCTTCTAAATTTTCAACCTAACCCCCATCAGAATGAATCTATGTATAACTTAAACAGAAATATTTAAACAGATAATTTAAACAGAAATATTTACCCGCCATTTTGTTAGTTTGATGTACCAACCTTCTAAATTTTCAACCTGACCCCCATCAGAATGAATCTATGTATACCTAACCTAACTCTCAACCTGACTAGTAAAGCATGTATTTTATTTATTATTATTTTGTTGGAAATAGTAATAATCATAGTCATAATTACGCATAGATATGTTACGATTTCGAGACTAGGTTATTGCAATAGGGAGATCAGTTTGTAAAGTTACGAGGTTGGTACTGTAATGCCCCCC
>NC_071984.1:1846077-1864057 GCF_026283585.1 Hylaeus volcanicus | reverse complement strand
GATTTCGAGACTAGGTTATTGCAATAGGGAGATCAGTTTGTAAAGTTACTAGGTTGGTACTTTAAGGCCCCCGACGAGCGAATTGTTTAAATTAGAATTCCAAAGGATCAAATACAGAATTAAGTTGCAAATGTAATTTTCGGTATTTAATCAGACGTTATTATACTAATACTAATACTAATATTATACTAATAATCATAGTCATAATTATAGATAGATATTTTAGGATTTCGAGACTAGGTTATTGCAATAGGGAGATCGGTTTGTAAAGTTACGAGGTTGGTACTGTATTGCCCCGCGACGAACGAACATGTCTGTTTAAGTTAGAATTCCAAAGGATACAGAATTAGCTTCTAAACGTAATATCCTCTATTTGGTAAAAGATGCGAAAGGAACAGATATGAACGCGAACCGTTTTGGTTACAGGAACACTGCCGGGCCAATGCCGTTGCTGCCATCGCCGCCGCCGCGAACGTACAAGAAACGAAGTTGGACGCGTGGGAAAGAAATGCATCGGCGGTTCAAAGTAAATCGCCAATGATCGTGAAAGCCGCGGATCGTGCGTCGAGGAGAGAAAAGAAACTCAGTTAGTATTCGTTCGACGTGAATCTCGTTATTCGAGGTACGGATGGAAACGAAACGCGGGAAATAAGAAAAAGAAGGAAAGGGACGAAAGAGGTAGCGGAAACGGATCGAGGAGAAAAAAAGGCGAGCGAGTACCATAAACTTTGAAGAGAAAAGAGAGAGAAAAAAAAAAAAAGAAACGCGCGGACTCTCTCGGGCATCCTCGCGACAGGGCGAAGCCGAACGTGCGTGCGAGTGCCGAAGCGTCTCTGGTGTGTGCAACGTAAAAACTGTATTTCACCGTTCTGCCATCTTGAAAGTCATCCAATTTCTCTCTCCTGGCGGCGCTGGCTCAGTGCGCGGGAAACGTGCACAGTGCGTGCATCGTACACGCACTGTGCTAGGCTTTTACGAGCAAGGATACAACCTCCGGGGTCCCGTGGAACTGCGAAATAACGGTTCACGTCGACGGTAGAATAAAACAGCGATGAGACCGGGCTCGCCGATAAGTTTGCATCATCGTGGCAGCGATAACGAGCGCCGCGGCTGTCGCGGTAGCAGCATCACCGGTGCCACCGATACGTACGTCACTACCGGTAACACCAGAAACGACGATGATTCAAACGGCGACGAAAAATCGCGAGTGGTATACAGTGTCGTGTGCGAGCCACGTGGCAGTGACGAGATTCCCGAGCAGTTGCGTTTCGACGAGGTGTACCAGCACTGATTGCGAGTGCTAGTAGAGAAAGAGAAAGCGGCCGATAGAGGGATAGAAGCCAAGACTCTCGCGGAGAGCAGGCCACCGAAAGATATGCGGATCTTTGTGCGAACAGCTGAACCGGAAGTTGTGAGAACAAGTGGAGTGCAACGCGCTCCGCCTAATCGGTGATAGGGTCAGTCGGTTGAAGCAAGATAAAAAATTGGGCGTTCGGCCGGCGACGGAACCGCGACACATTTCGCGATCACCTTTTCACCCCTCAACCCCCACCCTCTCCCGACACCCTACCCCTCGACCTTTCTCCTCTTTTTTCCCCTCGTCTCGTCTCGACTCGTCTTGTCTCGTCTCGTCTCGTCTCGTTTCGTTGAACCTTCTCGTCTCCCTTCTTTCTCTCAACTTGCTACCAACTCCCTCGTTCATACTTTCTTCCCCCTTCTCTCTCTCTCTCTTTCTCTCTTTCTCATCTCCTCCCCCACCAAACGCATATGCTCTCCGTTTCTCGAACGTGTCTCCTCTGCTGGGTATTAAATGTTCGTGACGCATAATAAACAATTCCGACGGAAGGATAACGGAAACGACAAGTCGCGTCGCGTTTCTTCGTAATCATGAAGGTATACTTTCCCCATAAATGCACCGCGTTACGTTCTCGTTGCGCGAAGGTAGGAACATCTTCGAATCGAGTCCATTTTGTCAAAATTTTATCTAGATAATTGTTACGAGTACGAACCAATGTCTCTTCGAGAACTATTCCTTCGGTCAATTTTGAATTAGTGAGAATTCGAACGAATTTTATTTCGGATCCTGGTTGTTACCACTTCCTATCTTTATGCAACGGCGCGTTAAAGAGGTTCGTTGACGCGACGCGTTCTTTTCGCACGTATCGCGCATCCAGCCGTGTTTGACATCACGTAAACAAATAACCGCGGAGTCGGTCCCTTCGTGTGCGTCGGTCCGCCAGACGGCAATTATTAATTTCATGTTTCTCCACCTGTTTATCCGCAGAACTCGTCGCTGGAGCATCAACGGTCGAAGCTCGTAAAGTCCGGTTAAGTTGCGTCGCCTAGTGTTGCGATTACGATTAGTGTGGAAAACGACGAAACAGTGTACGCGGCGTGGGATATCGGCGAGCAACGAGGGAAGACAGAGAGAGAGAGAACGAGAAAAAGCATGAAGATAAAAACAGTGTGACCGGTGAAGTAAAAAAGGAAATGATAAGAAAAAAGAAAGAGGGTTTTTAAACAAGATACTGTGGGAAGCAGGAAAATTCGCCGACGTACAGTAATGTTGTGGATTACCGTGTTCACCGAAAGTTTTTAAAAAAAAGTCGACATAGAGTTTATACGTAGATCGGTTGGTATACTCACGTATGTGCACGCGTACGTATGTGTGCGTGATCACGCGCGCACATGTACGTGATTTTCACTCGAGACTGAAGCGGTGAATTATTCTCGCACGGATCGACCGCTCGTGGGGGAAATTCGAGATCCGGCTTACCTTCGAAAGCTGACGTCATTACCGGTAAGTTGTTTTTCCGTTATTAGTAGCCTTACGTACAGAGAGATGGGCAGAGTTCCTATCTATCGGGTCGTCCGGAAAGTTCGTGCCTATTTTTAGGAAAAATTCAATGGCATATTTGAATCGACGAGCGAACGACAGTTGCTCATCGCGCGACAATCGGAATTGAAATTATGCATTAGAATGTACAATAGGCCCCGAGTATAGTTACGTGCATGGTGGGGATTTTTATTTTCGTTATTTTAAACTAAAAATGTTGCAACCGTTTCCCTTAACTGTTTTCTAGTCGATTATCCTCCGTTCTTATTTTGTTAAATATATGCCTATTATGGAAGTATTACGTAATACATAACGTATTATAATACAGGGTGTCCCAAAAATGTTGTAACACCTTGAAGGAGGTGGTTCGGGAGGTGATATGAAACAACTTTTTCCTTGGCGAAAATGTTGTCCGAGGCTTCGTTGAGGAGATATTAATAGAAAACCCCGACCAATCAGAGCGCGAGTATGCCGGTGGAGCGGCCGCGGTAGGCGTGACTACGCGCTAGGCGGTCGCGCTCATACGCTGCCGCGGCCGCTCCGACGGCATCCTCGCGCTCTGATTGGTCCGGAGTTTTCCACTAATATCTCCTGAACGAAGCCTCGGACAACATTTTCGCTAAGGAAAAAGTTGTTTCAAATCACCTCCACCATGTATATACAGGGTGTCCCGAAAATGTTGTAACATCTTGAAATAGGTGGTCCGGGAGGTGATTTGAAACAACTTCTTCTGTAGCGAAAATGTTGTCCGAGGCTTCGTTGAGGAGATATTAACGGAAAGCACTGACCAATCAGAGCGCGAGTATGCCGATGGAGCGCTCGCGGTAGCGTATGTGCACGGCCGCCTAGCGCGTAGCCACGCCTACCACGGCCGCTCCACCGGCATCCTCGCGTTCTGATTGGTCCGGAGTTTTCCACTAATATCTCCTGAACGAAGCCTCGGACAACATTCTCGCTAAGGAAAAAGTTGTTTCAAATCACCTCTCGAACCACCTCTTTCAAGGAGTTACAACATTTTTGGGACACCCTGTATATTAGGTTGTCCCAAAAGTTTCTTTCGTTTTATTAATAATTAATACATACGCAATATTTTATGTCTAATGTTACATTATTGAATTGTATACGACTCCATTACTGTTACAACATCAACATCTGAGTAAGTAGATTGTCTATTTGTATAAACACTGACACACAAAATAATCGACAGTGTAATAATTGGCAGTGTAATAATTGACTGTGTAATAAATTACGAAAGAAACTTTTGGGATAAGCTGATATAACGTGCAATATTTTGAAGTGCAAGAAAGGAATCCCTGTATGAACTAAGAATCGCTCTCGGTTGTCGACCGCCACGCAGCGCAGGTAGACCGAGACTCCTATTGCTTTATCTTGTTCGCTCTGTATGTATTCCGCGTTCGGTCTTATCGGACGAGTCGCTTTTCACGCCTGCGCGTTAAAAATGGCGCCAGCGAAGCGCTTTGTTCGCGTGGAAAAGGGATGCCGCGTGGCTACTTGTTTCACTATTCGCGACAACCTTTTGAGCACGATGCAACGCGTGGTGGTGAAAATATAATTTTATTTATAAAACAAGCCGTACGTACGGGACGCTACGCGTGCGCGAGGAAAGAGGCTCGTCTGCAAAACACTGATCATTTTTATCACGAGTCAGTGTTTGGAGATAACTTTGCGTTCGTGACATTCCGTATTAGGCATAGAAGTTAATCTTTAATACCGATCTTCCAATTCTTTTCAAGCCCGCCAAGAATTGTTTTACATTTCGCATATGCATCGCTAATATATTATAAACATTCCACGCATATTAAACGTCATGTATCATATCATTTCGTATCAACGTGTATAATCCCCCGAACGCTTCTGAGATACCAGAGTTATTTCCGTCTTTCGTCGGTTTCAGCGTCTAAGGAGCTACAATACACAAAATTCCTCCGATTGCAAGCGATGTTCGCCGCATCGGAGGAAATTCGTGTTTCGAGTTATTGCTTCGCGCTAGACATCGTATTTGTACTTTTTAGCGGTAAATCCGTTCTGAACCGGGTCTTTGCTCATCGGTCTTCTGTTAGATACTGCTGGCTGAGCGCATCTCTTCCGAGACAGAAACGTTCTTATCGCTCTAAACTCAGGAAGTGGGGGGTAGAGGCGCGGAAGGGAGAGGGATGGGGGGCGGGGAGGTTCTCGGGTTGCGACTCGAGCTATATACAATGTAAACACGAAGTTCGACGCCTCGGGTGGAGGTGGACGAAATTCTACTATAGACACAAGTGTCGGATAAAAGATGAACGCAGCTCTTCGTCCGAAAATTAGATCGTTATAATTTAATATCGCAAACAATATACAGGGTGTCCCAAAAATATTGCAACACCTTGAAAAGGGTGGTTCGGGAGGTGATTTGAAACAACTTTTTCCTTGGCGAAAATGTTGTCCGAGGCTTCGTTGGGGAGATATTAACGGAAAACCCCGACCAATCAGAGCGCGAGTATGCCGATTGAGCGTAGGCTACGCGCTAGGCGGCCGCGCTCATACGCTACCGCGAGCGCTCCACCGGCATACTCGCGCTCTGATTGGTCGGGGAGCGCGACCGCCTCGCGCTCTGATTGGTCGGTGTTTTTCGTTAATATCTCCTCAACGAAGCCTCGGACAACATTTTCGCCAAGGAAAAAGTTGTTTCAAATCACCTCCCGAACCACCTCTTTCACTGTGTTGCAACATTTTCGGGACACCCTGTATAACTATACGGTAATGGTAACTCTTTCGGACCCGACGCGTGACCATCGATGCGCGACCATCGATGCGCGACCATTGCTTTACGTTTAAACTTTTGGTGCGTTCTCCGAGAATCGTTCCGAGTGAGAACGGCGCGAAAATCGTTCGTTGTAAATCGAGCTTCGAGCGGTGGGTCCGAAAGGGTTGAGACTCTAGGAGGGAAAGCACAAAGGAAGCGACGAATGAATTTTTACGGGACTTGTTTCAGTACACAATGCGCTAGGGGTGATGGAGACAGTGGGCAAGCAAGTCCAGGTAGTGAGCGGACTGGGGGTGGGGGGTCCGGTGGGTCCTGTGGGTCCAGTGGGGGCAGATTTGCATCACCATCATCATCCTCACCCCCACTCTCATCCTCCGCACCCACACGCCCACCCCCACGGTCATCCTCACGGGTCCCATGGCCACTCACTCGTCAGCGTAACGTCGACCCCTGGTAGGGGTCAGCCGCAACCACCGGTCTCGCATAACCAGCATTTACCCGCGAGATCTACTCCAGTACAGCTGCACAGGTAAGCTTGTACGTGTGTTCGCTATCGCGATTCGCCTTTGCATGACTGTGTATATATAGGATGTTGTAATTAAAAGCGGCCACGTATTTCCCTCTTGCTCCAAGAACGAGTCACCGCGTCCTTTAAACAGGGAAAAATCTTCGAGATGATGCACAATCATGGAACATTTTATTTAAAGAATACATTTCATTTTAATTGCCACGAGTATCAGGCGTACTGGAAAGTAATGTCGTTCGTGCGATTTTAAATATTTCTTTATTTTATTTACAATATATACTTTACATTTTATTTAAAATAGAACTTTACAGAACATTTTATTTAAGATATATACTTTATTTTAATTACTACAAATATTGGGTGTACCGGAAGGTAATGTCGTTTGTGCAATTTTAAATACTTGTTTATCGCTCGTCGGCTCATTGATTTTTATCGACATGGCGTTGGAAATTTGCACGCTAGATGGCAAAAGATTTATAGGGAAGTTATTGTATTTCACCCTGAAACGAAAAATCGATTTTTTACCAGATCTCCGTGTTTCAAAGTCGTTCGAGTCATTTTAGCCTATTTTTAACAAATTGTTCACGTAAACATGAATATATGAATATATATATGAATATATAAATATATGAATTAAGCGAGCAACAATAACTAGCTAGTTAAAAATTTGTTTGAATTCAATGTAAAAAAAACGACATTACTTTCCAGTCTACCTGATAAATCTGCCGTACATAAAAATCAACAAAGGCAATTAACGAACCATCGAATAGATTCAGCCCGTAATTAAAAAATAGACCAAAAAAAAAAAATACACCAAACATGTCACGTTGCAGCCCTGCAACTTCAACGTGACGTCACATAATTTTTCGACCGGTGAATCACACAGCCCGTATCTTTTTACGTCTGCACGCCAAATAATCGTTATCTCCGCAATTACGAGATTTCATATCGCGTAGGCGTAATTCTGCTATCGCCTCGGCTTCAGGAAAACGTATCGAGAGAAAAAGAAAAGATTCCGTGAACCGTAAGGTGACTGCGGCGTCACGTGACACGCACTCGACGATAACGGCGTGTCTCTAAGTAATTCGAAACTCGATTTAAAACTCGCGCTCCTATTTCTAGTAACGTAACGATAACCGTGTTGCCGCCTTTATTACGGCAAGCCTCGTATGCAGACCATATCTTGAACCGTATCTTTTTTTTTCTATAAAATAAAAAGAAATACTCGATAATAAATCTTTATTGTTTTCGTGATTGGAAATGGTTGCAATATTTTTAACGGATAGTACTAGCCCTAGTTTCATCGCTATTACTCCAGCCAATCATCGTGACGTATAAAAGACAAAGAGAGAACCTTTATTTATTCAGTACACCGATACTTACATACATCGAATACAGGGTGCTTGATACATTAAATACATTAATACATTAAATACATTAATACATTAAATACATTAATACATTAAATACGTTTACAAATGAGTTCTAGTTTCGCGAATTCGAGACACGCGGCGTGCGAAAGATTGAAATTGGCGCGTATACGCGTTCGGCGTGCTGCGCATGCGTACTCCCGATTTCGCCACTACTGCTACCTGTCGATCCTAACCTCAAACGTCAACGTGCAACGTTGATTTTTAACCTCGCAAAGTTTACATTTAGCATTTATAGTTGACTGAGATATGTACATCAGCGGTCGCGTAGCGTATCCAAATCGAAATACGAAAGTGGTCCTGTGATTTCTGGAAACGCGATGTTCCAGATGCGCGAACGGAGAATGTACGTGGACAGGAAAGGTTCCTTTGAAAGCCGAGATTGTTCGTTTACGCGATGAAGTAAGTCCACTTGGTTTTGTTCCTTGTTCTATGTACACGTAATGTACGTAATTTGTTTATTGTTCCTTGTATCCGTAAAGCTCTGTTTCTCGTCGGTACGAAAGATTCGCGGCTTTATTTACATTCGAGCTAATAAGATTTCTTGCGTATTTTACTCGCTCCGGTCGTCGGGCCGAAATTGTATCGAAAGATCCGTGTTTACCTAGTTACCCGAGAAAGTATGTCTCGACTTGTTGTGCCTCGAAGCCCGTGCCTTGCGTTCCGCTAACGAATCCTAATTCGCGTTCCTAGAACGTAGATGACTGCCGTCGTAGGTGTAAAGTGTGGGTGAAATAATTGATCGAACGCGGGAAAATGTTAGGTTAGGTTCGACATGAGGAACGTACGAACGAAGGGAGCAACGTTACATGTACGTTTCGTACGCGTACTACGACTACGAAACGATGTTTCGTTTCGAGATTAACGAACTCTATACAAAGGGTGGGAATGGAATAATTAATGGGAAATTAAAAACGACCGTCGTCCATTATTCTTTTTCGAGACAATGGTCGACTTTGATACCTTCCCGGAGTAATTTATCTGATATATTCCTCGTAATCACGAAGTTTAAACCGTTACGTTTCCTTAGTGTCGAATTCTGAACGTATGTTTCGATTGATGAGAAACCAGAATAAATCTAGGGACTTGTGGAACGAGGAAAGAGAAAGCCAGTAGGTCGCACTGCGGCGAATGAAAGATGGCAGTGACGACGGAAATGCACAGCTCTTTTCGATAAGTTTAAACAGGATTCGGTACAGGTGATAATAACACGGTTGACAACGTTTCGTAGAATTTATTCGTAGAATAAATTTATTAATAAATTTATTAGAATTTCGTAGACGCTGATGGTGTTAATTTCGTATAGTTACTTTTTGTTTAGTGGCAAGGAAGGAGGTAACGAAATCCGTCGTGGTTAAATGCGCGCAGAGGCGTGTGCACATTTGCACGTGCATACCGTGTTATCATTCTCTTTGTGACCTATGTACGTACGTAACGTTGTATCGCATGCGTGTCATTCATAAAAGGGAAAAAGAGTAGGTGATATATGGTAGGGAGAGGATTTTAGAAGTGGGAGGAGGGGGTCACTGACCGTTACATCATCGGGAACTCATAATCTAGGGAAATTCATAAGACGGTCGAACGTTTGTAACGCTAGATTCGAACGCGGTAAAAATAAACTCGTAATTAACGCCGCTAACACGCGCGATACCGTTACATTTCGGTAAACACTCGTTCTCGATCCAAGTTGATTCCTTTAATCAGATATGGGCAAAACCCTAGGCTTCGAATGGATCTGAAGTTTGCTGCTATGTTTGTCTCGTTTCGTTCTTTGGAAAACGTTGAAAGAGGAAAGGAGACAGACGTATAGGGTTTCGCCCATAGGAGAATCTGAATGCTATTATCGATGGCTGTTTATTATTGAACAATCCGTTATCAGTTCTCAAAGATCGACAGAACGCAAAGTGTTTGTCGTAATAGTTTACAATAAAAATAGTTTGCAATAAAAATAGTTAACAATAAAAATTCCAAAGGTTTAGAAAAATAATTATTTTCACCAGTTACGTAACATTTGCTAAATTTTATTCAACGTCTAAATATGTACTTCGCAGTTTAGTTTTGCAATACCGTTTCGTTACGTAATATATGCTCGAAGATGGTTGAAAAATGACGAATATCGCGTCGAACGTGAATATTATCACAGAGCACGTTAGGAGACATTCCGAACGAACGCGTGCGAAACGTCGCGTTGAGAATGAAATTAGTCTGCAAAGAAGAGGTGTATAAGCGTAAAACGAGAGCCAACACCGAGTAATCCTACGTCGCGTTCCCCTGGTAAATAACGCCGCCAGAGACTCTCGGGCAGACCTCGACGAATGTGCGGCGATCCGGCAACCTCGCGACAGCAACGTCGCCTTACGAAAGCAGACACAGGCACATTCACCCTTTGTGATGTCCGACGCATGCGCAGTCGTTCAACGCAGCCTAGGTACCGATGCACCGGCACGCGGAACCATGATCCGTGCTATACTGCGACACCGCGTATCGTTGTATCCTACGGCGCACGCGCACCGTATCTTGCCACATGTGACGAACTATATAATCATATTTTTACCGCGCGACGCGATTGGTTGCTCGATCGTCGCCGTCAGCTTTCATATGCGCTCGTCTCGTATTATTTTTCCACCACGATCGAATGGCGTAGCGCAATTTTTCTATTTTTTTTTGTCCTAGAAGATGGGACGAAGTGTAGACGAAAGAGTTGGGAGGATTTTTTAATGAAACTTTACGTAAAATAATCGGTGTGCCGTTGAGACGGCCCTGAGTTGACACGTGACGGAGCAAAGGGTACCGAAGTTTCTCTGGTTTGATTCGAGCGGAATCGATAACGCTCCGTAATGATTTCAGATCGGCGCAAAGTTACGTGAACATCAAGAGCAGTAGCCCCGTCTCCCCGAGAACGGTAGGAGCAGGCGTGACGTACGTCCAGGGTGGTGCGGCTGCATCTTCGGCGGCGGCCGCGGCGGCAGCAGCAGCGGCGGCAGGGACGGCTGGAAGTGGGTCCGCTGGGGGCCCTTCGATCAGCGGTGGCGGCGGTGGCGTTGGCAGCACTGGTGGCGGGAACAGCGGTACCGGAGTCGTAGGGGCTGGAGCTGGTGGCGGACCCGTGTCGAACGTGCCGCCGCCCGGAAGCGGGAACAGCAGCGGTACCGGTAACAGCGGCGCGGGTGGCACGAGTGGCGGGAATACCGGCACGGTGGGTGGCGCACCAGGAGGCTACGTTACCGTACCCATGGCTGGTGGTCTACGGTACATGCATCCGTACCCACCGACGCCGACCTCGGCGTCGGTACCATCCGTAGCTACGGTGGTCACGTCGGCCTCGTCGGCGTCGACTCCCGTACCGGTTCCAACGCCCGCGGCCGCGCCTGTAAATCCACCCACGGTCAGTCAAACGCCGCCACCGTCGCTCTCGGGAACTGCTTACGCCGCAAGAGATGCATATCGCAGCGCCACCACGAACGTAGGTATTCCCTATTCGAGTCGAACTCGATGATAAACCCTTTGCACGCGGATGTACCATCCGAGGGAACTTACCCTTCGCTCTCTAGTTTCTCTATTCCTCGCTTACCGACCGGTAGCTTATTAGCCGACTTTTTTTACCGTCTATACTTTACCGTCTATACTTTACCGTTTATACTTTATCGTCTATTACACCGAGATGGCATCCGCATGCTCCTATCGCGACACGAGAATAGCAGGGGAGGAAAAAGGGAAAGAGTAAAAACAGATATTCCGGTCGGAATTCGAGTGCAACAAATGCACGACGTTCTGGATGTATTGATAGCGCACCGCCGTCTGCTCTTTTGAACGGGGTCATCGATTTTCTTGAAATAGGTTCACGTCGAGAAGGTTAGGCAAGATAAATTGAATCATACGCGCGAGGAGAGAAAGAAACCGTAAGGAGGAGAGAGAGAGAGAGTGTAGACGAAGGATAGATTTTTAAACGGCTGTATTTTTTCAGGTGAACGAGAGGATCGCCATCAGCGTGAGCAGCAGTCCTCTGTCGCAGATAGGAGTTGGCGTTGGAGTAGTTACAGCCGAGTATGCGTTGAACAGCGGTATAGGTAGCGGCATGGTCGGTGGAAGAGGGGACAGACCGAGGATATCTCTTTTACCACCTGCCTCGGTGACGCCGACACCTTCGCCAACGGCGCCAGACTATCAGCATGTGTCTAGTGGAAGAAATTCACGAATAGGCCTCATGCCCGTCCAGCCGGATCAGTATTGCAGCCGCGCGGCCGTTGAGATGGCCAACATGCAGGAGGCGCCGCCCTTTAAAAAGATACGCTTGGTACAACCGACTCAAGTTCAACTGCAGTCCCAATCGCAGTCTCGCTGTCAGAGCCTGTCCCCTGCCGACCCCTGCGTGAAACAAGAACACGTGGTGCAACTGCAGCAACCACTTAGGATAGACACCAGGGTGGGTTTAATTGGGAAACATTCCGTTAGTTAACTACGATCCTGGATGGTTTGCATTCGACGGTATTATATGATATATTGTTGCTAGGAGCAGCCCGCTGCAGGTGCGTACACGCCGCAGACAGAAGCGATTTCGCCCACGCTCCCGGAACCGAACACGCAGGAGGACGCGCAGTTCCGGAGTACGAAGGACGATCTTCTGCAACAGATCGCCAAGGTCGATAGGGAGATCGCGAAGAGAGAGTCTCAAATAAACAAGCTGCGGAAAAAGCTGAAGGAATTGGAGGAAACGGCGAACAAGCCTCTGGAAGCCAGCGGGCTTAAACGACAGGTTGAGGAACAGTCTCAACAACCAAAGCATCAGTCTCTGGCACAAAAAATTTATGCTGATAATAGGGTAAGATGTTGGTAGCAAATAATCGCCATGACGACAATTCGGTGGACACGTTTCGTTAAGCTATAACTTCGATTACAGAGAAAGGCGGAAGAAGCTCACAGACTCCTCGAGAGGCTGGGTCCAAAAGTGGAATTGCCTTTGTACAATCAGCCGTCGGATACGAGCGTGTACCAAGAAAATCGATCGAAGCATCAAACGTGTATGAGAGCGAGGCTTATAGCGAGGCTTCGACGGGAGCACGCTGAACGCGCGTCTCTTCATCGGCAGCAGTCGCAAACGTACGCCATCTTGGTACAGGAATGGCACCGTAAAGTGGAGCGATTGGAGGCAACGCAAAAGCGAAAGTCGAAAGAAGCGAAGAACCGCGAGTTCTTCGAGAAGGTGTTCCCGGAATTGCGAAAACAGAGGGAAGACAAGGAACGTTTCAACAGAGTCGGTGCTCGTATCAAGAGTGAAGCCGATCTAGAAGAAATTATGGACGGCCTTCAAGAGCAAGAGGCAACGCCATTTTATATCCATAATTGGCCTGGTTTTTGCACCGAACAGTTGATGCGCGTATCGAGTATTCTCAACGCGCTGTAAATGCTGATATACGTATGTTTCTAAAAAAAAAGAAAAGGACAATGTTGCATAGCAAAATGAAATTTTTTTTTAGACATCTGAAAAGTGGACATCCATTTCTGTACGATGTTCTCTTACGATTCTTTGCCAAAAATCGTTACTTTTTATTTTTTGCATTATTCTTTGATATTTCATATTTGAAATAAGCATCGTTGAAACTTCCATTTGATTCCATTGCTGCATGATTAATTTAATTCTGTCTCTTTTCTTCAATATGCTTTCTGCATCGTCAGAATTGCAAATAAAAACTCACACATGACGATGTATGTCAATATTAATATCCATTTGGTTATCTATCGTACACGGCACAGCATTCAGTGTGTACCTTATTCGTATTTAAAAGTCTAACCTACCGTGACTTGATTCGGATCAGCTCGATATACGTATGAAAAGTTTGTACGGTGTAAACTAGGCCAATATGCCGATTAATTATCTGACATTCTTTTAACATTCTTTTAACATTCTTTTAACATTCTTTTATGGTTATTTGTACAGATGGAAGACAAGAAGATGCGTTCGTATGCGGTGATACCTCCTTTGTTGTTGGATACGAAGCAAAGACGAATCGCGTTTCAGAATCGAAACGGGCTGCTCCAGCCGGAGGAATTGGAGGCTCTTCACAGCGAACGGAAGTTGATCAACGTATGGAGTTCCGTGGAGCACGAATTGTTTAAGGAAAAATATTTACAACATCCTAAAAACTTTGGAACGATAGCTCAATCGTTAGAACATAAGTCCGTTCCAGATTGCGTGCATCATTACTACCTCACTAAAAAAGCAGAGAATTATAAGCAGCTATTGCGGAAATCGCGGCAACGAACACGCAGCTCTCGGAACAATCCTAACAATAAAGTAAGCTTATACTTGTATCGAATAGAAAATCGTCGACGTACATCGGGGATAGAAATTCATGTTTCTCTTGGCTCGTTTCAGGTAAATAACACCAGTTCGAGTATCGGACCTATAGACATTTTAACTACGGGTGTCACGACGAGGTTGCAACGCGAACAACAGCAGAAGACGCAAGAGAATCCTCAAAGTAATTCGGCGGCAACGTCGACTACGACTACAACGACAACCACGACGACGTCGTCCGGCGTATCGACAGCCGTTGCGACAACGATAGTGGCCACTTCAACGACTCCTTTAAGTTCGACAACGTCGAGTACATGTTTAACGTCAACGGAATCGGTAATAACGTCCACGACAGCTACAACGACGTCCGTACCGAGCACCACGACGTCGTGCGTCACACCGTCGTCGTCGACGACAACGACAAACACCAAGGACACCAAGGAACTGATCAAAGACATTAAAGTGGAACCCAAGGAGCCGCATATTAAAGTGGAAATTAAGGAGGAACCGCAGGAAACAGTGTCGGGAAAAGATGTTAAAGTAATGTACGTAACGTATCTTTTTTTTTCTTTTTTTTTATTATTATTATTAACGTTTCCAATTACATTAGTTGAAACGACGCGAAGCAACGATAGCCCGTGATTCTTGAAAAAGGAAAATAAATTGTTGGAGCGCAGGCAGGGGATTGGATTGGAAGGGACGAGGCGGCATGGTGGGGGTAGGGTGAAATAGAATGGGCTGGGGAAACGGGGTTCGCGGGGGAACGTGGGATAGTTATTAGCAGATTGTAATGCTAATCAATGGTTGCTGGTTAGTGGATTAAGTTTACCTAGGCGTTCATCATCGAAATTGAGTCGATCGTTGAAAATCTGATTCGAGAACCGCGCGAAATCCGGGAAGTTGACTCTTCTCGTTTCTCTAGAAATGATATGCAGATTAAAAATTGAGCGTGTTACCGGCTCGTACGAAAGTTGTTCGCGTAATTTGTCGTTGTTGGAATCTAACAAAATTACCGACGTAATTTTCTCTGTTCGATTGTCGTTGCAGAATCGATGGGAAGAGCACGTTGTCGTCGTCGTCGTCGTCGTCGTCGTCGTCGTCGTCGTCGGTGAACGCCAACGCGACCAACGCCACAACGATACAGTCGGATTTCAAAGACTCCAACAAAAAGAAATCCAGCTGCAGAGAGGCAAACAGCAGCGGCGTTGCTGGCGTCGGAGCTGCCAGCAGAATAAAGGAGAAGAAAAAAGATAATCACGCCACCCCTATGGAAACCAGCGACGAGGAGGCTCAGTCGATGGACACCATCGGTGAGTTTTGTAAAAAGGATAACCGTTTCACGTGTTTGCTTCGTTTCACCACACTTTATTTTCAACGCCAGCTTAACCCTTAAATGGACGATTTTTGTTTCACGTTTAAAAGAAATATATTTGTGTAATAGACATGTATCACTGTCTAGGAAAAATAAGTAAACAAATCTAGACGTGAATTTACTATACTTTTTTTTGCAATAATGTGAGTGTCGTTTATAAACTACATTCATCAATTTTATCTGTGATGTTTAGTATGTTGTTTAAAAACAACATTGTCCATTTAAGGGTTAACAAACAAGCGAGTCTGATCACTTGAATATTTAATACTCTTCGGTTTAATAAGTTAAAAATATTTTTTAAAACATAGTTAAAGGGATCCTATTAACGTAACTGTTCGTTGGTTAGGCTTTAAACAATTTTCAGGGTGAAAATACTTGGTCAAAGAATTTCTGAAATTCATTTCTGAAATGTCTCACCTTCATTTCTGAAATATCTCACCTTCATCTCTGAAATATCTCACCTTCGTTTCTGAAATATCTATTCACAGTTTTGTGTGGTTGTAAAAGGTGAGAGATAAACAGGATTTGCTTTTGTTATAATAACAGACCATAGTTTGAGTTAATTTATTATTTAATGGACACTCGCTTTGTATTTTGAATTTCGTCGATCTCCGATATCGGTATTCCATTTTGCATGTTTTAACACGTTTCTAGATTAACTCGGTAAGTAATTACACAAATTAACGTAGTCGTTGATCGAACGCGTGCCGTACCGTGCCGCACTTGGATACAAATTTATAGTACGATTCAGGGTCGCTCCTATAATTTGTCTACACTTTTTATGGAGAGCGTAACAAATTGTGCCGAAAATTAATCACTCTTAACCCTTAAACGGACAATGTTGTTTTTAAACAACATACTAAACGTCACGGATAAAATTGACCTTTTATTTTTTTGTAATTTTGACAACTAGGAAAAAAAAATCGTCCTTTTAAGGGTTAATAATCGATGAGGACGAAATATTAGTAGAAGTAGCAGCAACTATGCGTGTATTCGTTAAAAATGACGTAGAAATTTTAATCACGCTGACGAGGCGTCACGAATAATAGTAAAAATGATATAACAACGAAACAACAACAAAATTTATCCACGGTATTTATTATTTCGTGTGTTCTAAAAACTGAACTTTTCGGTGGACTTACACGACAGAGATATATGCGAACGAACGAGAGAGTAAGCGTGAACGAGAACTAGCCCGACGGTAGAGCGTTGGACTGGTAGTCCGAGGGTCCCGGGTTCGAGTCCCGGCCGCCTCGGTTTTCGGTACAGGTGTTTTTTTCTTCAAATCCTATTTCCTGTCTACGCAACAGCTTTCGAATGACTCAGAATCGATCACTTGACGCAGAAAAAAAAACACCGTTTCGGTTCATTGCACTTTAATTATACTCGAATTTCACAGCGTTTATAACTCTGAAATATATTTCAACGGTTGAATCGTCGACAGAGCAGTGTCTTTCTCTTGATATCGGTGTCTCTCCTCCACGGCCCGAGAGTGTACGACTTTGTACGACCTTGTACCTCGTGAAACTTTGAGAGAAAGATATATATTCTTCATTTCCTGTCGTTGGTGATCGAAGTGGCCTCTCGGTCCTCGGCTGGCGCGTTGGTGTCCTCGGCTCGCTGTCTTTCCTCAGCTTGCTGCCTCTCCTCCGCGTTGGCGTGACAGAGCTTCCTGTGTTTGTGGACGAAGTAGTAGCTGGGGAACTTGCAGCCGCAGATCTTGCAGGGATAGTACTGAACGTTCAGGTCCAGCAGCCGCACCTCCCTTCTGGCGCGCCGCACGTCCTGGCGTTGCGCGTTGTTCCCCGGCGACTCGTTGGGCCTGGTGGGCAGCAGGTGCCTCTTGGTGTGCTTCCTGTAGCAGTACTGAGATTTGAAGGTGTGCCTGCAGTAGCTGCAGGTGTAGCTCTCGGTGCCGGCGTTGGCCTCGGACTCCGCGGGTTCTCCGGCCATCCTGGCGGCCTGAGGCCTCCCGTTCTCGTCGTTCTCGGGCTCGAAGCACGACCTCTGGAGACGTTGCGCCGGGTTGGAGTAATTCTCGTTCAGAACGCGGTGGAACTTGACCGGTCCGTCGCAGCAGGCCACGTCGTACACCACCGACGACACGCCGCTGGAAGAGCTCTCTCCTCCTCGGCCTCTCCTCTTCGACGACTTGGCTCGATCGTTCTCCGCGACGGCCAGGACCTCCACGCTCCTCTCGCGACCCTGGCTCGCGATGGCAGGCGACACTCGACCGACAGCGTCCGAATTGCCCTGCTCGTGGTCCAGCTCCTCCTTGTACCGTCTCCCGCCATCCTGCTGCTCGGATTTCTTGCTACGGCAGGACGGCACCGACGACTGAGACGCGGACGACGGCGTCGGGGAGACCGAAGGCGTCGGCGACGCGGCCCTCCCAGCGAAACCTGTAAACGCTGCAGCGACGAATGGCAGCGACCCGGAGGACCTCCTCGCGCTCTCCGGCGACCTCTGTCTAGCCTCTCTCGGGACGCTCGATTGGGACTTGGGGTTCCTCTCCACCTGGAACGCCGCCGGCGACGGAGCTTTGCTGTTGCGAAAAGACCATGGGAGGTCGGTTAGAGGCGGAGAATGGAGCCTGGCGACGTTGAAGAGGAAAGAGATGTAAGCTAGTTTCTAGAGCCGTGCCATCATCGTTGGTATCAAAATAAGGAGAAGGCGAAGGCGAAGGATTGCACAGAGAACCCGAGCAACGGTTCCAGGTACCAGGAGAACTCTTGGAGCAAATGGAGCATTCAGTTGGAA
>NC_071984.1:1829638-1841077 GCF_026283585.1 Hylaeus volcanicus | reverse complement strand
CCCATCCGACATTTTCGCCAAGGAAAAAGTTGTTTCAAATCACCTCCACTCTGTATATACAGGGTGTCCCAAAAACGTTGCAACACCTTGAAAGAGGTGGTCCGGGAGGTGATTTGAAACAACTTTTCTAGTTGTTACTAGAAAACTAGTTTTCCGTCCGGTACGCCTCTAAATTAGCTCGTAAGCTTCTCTGGATAGCGGGTGGTAACGCAACACCCTTGAATCGAGCCTGCTGCACCGCTAGCAGGAATTCGGCTATTCTTTCGTCGGTCGCAAGCGTCGCTCTCCTTGAGCAGTTCTTCGCAACGTGTCCGAATTCTCCCCGTTCAAGACACTTCGCTCCTCGACTTCTTCGGCGACACTCGAAGGAGAGATGTAGAATGGAGATGTAGAATGGAGATGTAGAAGAGCCTTCTAGAAGCGAGCCTTCGATACAAACTTCTGCAATTTCGCGCGGTTTCTCAACGAACGGTCCGCGGTATGCCGTCTATTAAATATTCGACCAGCTCGCCTTCGCTTCGAATCGCCTCGAGATACGATTAGCCAGGATCGTTTCTCGCCGGAAATACTCTGCGAATGTCTCCTCCCCATGTTCGCCTTTCAAACTCTCTGCGTGCTGAAATTTTACTTTATCGATCACCGAAAGTGTAGCTCTCAGCTCAATCACTATATCGTCGACTCGCGTTTCTATATACTCCGGTTTGGAATGAAACCACTCGAGAGCTTTGTTCTTTAGTCGCGACTAATAATTCCGCAGCATTGTCCAGCCTATACGTCGACCGCAGCAGTGTCAGCTTCTCCTCCCAAATACCGAAATTTTCGCCGTTTCCTTCCAGATAACTTAGCATGCAGCAAGTTGATTCGTCTATCGCCACGTTGATCCACGTGGGCCGCACTCTGGGGAACGGACACTCCACCTATGTTTAGTCTCTGCATTTCGCGCATCACTTCCACCTCGCGTCTCAGTAATCGAATCTCGCGCTCGGCGAGTTCCAGCTCCCTTCGCCGAATGTCCACCGCTTCCGGCGTCGGTGTCCGTAATTGGCGAACCTCGCGGTCTTGGCGAACTTCGCGACGGGAGCCTCGTCCACGCCGGAGTCTGCACTCGCGATGGCACACAGAATTTCCACTCGCGATGGCACACAGAATTTCCACTCGCGATGGGGCACAGAATTTCCACTCGCGATGGCACACAAAATTTCCACGTCGCGATGGCACAGAATTTCCACTCGCGATGGCACACAGAATTTCCACTCGCGATGGGGCACAGAATTTCCACTCGCGATGGCACACAGAATTTCCACTCGCGATGGCACAGAATTTCCATTCGCGATGGCACACAGAATTTCCACTCGCGATGGGGCACAGAATGTCCACTCGCGATGGCACAGAATTTCCACTCGCGATGGGGCACAGAATTTTTCCACTCGCGATGGCACAGAATTTCCACTCGCGATGGAGCACAGAATTTCCACTCGCGATGCCACAGAATTTCCACTCGCGATGGGGCACAGAATTTCCACTCGCGATGGGGCACAGAATTTCCACTCGCGATGGCACAGAATTTTTCCACTCGCGATGGCACAGAGAATTTCCACTCGCGATGGCACACAGAATTTCCACTCGCGATGGGGCACAGAATTTCCACGTCGCGATGGCACAGAATTTCCACTCGCGATGGGGCACAGAATTTCCACTCGCGATGGCACACAGAATTTCCACTCGCGATGGCACACAGAATTTTTCCACTCGCGATGGCACAGAATTTTTCCACTCGCAATGGCACACAGAATTTCCACTCGCGATGGCACACAGAATTTCCACTCGCGATGGCACACAGAATTTTTCCACTCGCGATGGCACAGAATTTTTGCACTCGCAATGGCACACAGAATTTCCACTCGCGATGGCACACAGAATTTCCACTCGCGATGGCACAGAATTTCCACGTCGCGATGGCACAGAATTTCCACTCGCGATGGCACAGAATTTTTCCACTCGCGATGGCACAGAATTTCCACTCGCGATGGCACAGAATTTCCAATCGCGATGGCGCACAGAATTTCCACTCGCGATGGCACACAGAATTTCCACTCGCGATGGGGCACAGAATTTTTCCACTCGCGATGGCACAGAATTTCCACTCGCGATGGCACACAGAATTTTCACTCGCGATGGCACAGAATTTCCACTCGCGGTCGCGCTTGGATCGCGGCTCGCCGCCTCGTCCATCCACGCGCCCGTCGGATCCTTCATCGTATGAGCCTATCGATCAGGTCACTCTTTACTCCAGCCATTAGACCTTTCGCTTTCAGTATGTCTTTCAGCCGTGCCACCGTGAATTCACCTGGGCTCCTCTTGGTACTCATTTCCACGTCACGTACACAGTCCATTCTCTCTCTTTCTCTCTCACGCACATGCACACATTCTCACTCCTACATATATATATCTATATATATATATACATATACATATACACATACATATATATATATAGATATATAGATTCTTCCCCCATGTGTACTAAAAATGTTCCTCGAAACTATACGTTTCAATTTCGTATTTGTTCATTGGTAAGGGCATTAGAGAGAGGGCTTCAATGAATCTTTAAATTGACCCCACTATTGCTTAACCAAAGGGTATATCTATATATATATATATATATATATATATATATATATATATATATATATAAGAAGAACAGAGGAAATTATGGTCGCTCGTGTCGAGTGGGAGATTCGTTCATCCCCCGTTCCTCTCGCTCGATCAGGAGGGGCGCGATGGAAATTCCGGAGAGGAGGTTCTAGGGATGATATGGTCGTTGGTTCAATTAGTTTCGCGTATCCCGTTACTCTGGTTCTTGTTTCGCAGGTGTACGTGATCGATTCGATTTGTCTTCTTTTTTTTTTCAATTCAAGCTCCTCGATGCAAAGCTCACGCGAAAGGAGGAAAGGAAAGGTGGTGACGGAGTGCAAACAAGGAGGTGGAATGTTGAAAAAAGGGAACCGAAGATTCGGTGGAATCGTCAGCGATTAGGGTCGAAAACCGGCCTGTAGGAGAGGGTCGTGTTTCTTTTCGAGTAGGATCTCTTCCGGATGCGTCTTTTCCCGGTTCCCGTTGGCCCCCTCCGCCTCCTCGTCCCTCTTTCTCTCCGTCTCCTTGCTCTCTGATGTTTTTCATCAAATTAACTCGCGGTACGAGCACTCTTTCTCCGCGGTGTTTGCATAATATCGTTTATAATTCACGTTGCGCTGAATTCCACTTTATTCCGCCCCGTGGCCCGTACACGCACAGGTCGCTCGTTTGCTCGCTCTCTTCGCTCTCGACCCTCGGCCACCCTTCTATCAATGAGATATCTTACTCGATCCACCCTCGCCCGCTGCCACGGCCTCTGGAAATAACGCGCCAGGTTCTCTCTCCTGACCGAGCGGAGAACGTCCTGTCGACGATCCTCCGAGCGCGCTCTCGGCCAGAGATGGCCAACGTTCCCGTTTCGATCGAAATCGCAAATAACGGACGCGACGTTGACTAGGTATGTCTAGGTATGCTAGGTATTTGTATTTTGGAAGAAGTTTCCAGCGTGGAAGGAGGCACGCGCGATTAGGTGAGGCCATTCCCGTGGAATAATACGCATAGTAATAGGCATAGTAATCGGCATAGTAATAGGCATGGTAATAGGTACTCGAAAAATGTTTGTGGCGTTTTGCTGCTAGGTGGATTCAACATCCTCTATCTGCCTATCTGTCTGTCTGTCTGTTTGTTTGTTTGTTTGTTTGTTTGTTAAATTAAAGTGCGTGCATCGGTAGAAGTACTCGGCGCCACAATGTGCCGCTCTCTTTCTACATCGTCTCTTCTAACCGTTTTACATAAACGCTTCTCTCAGTCTCTGTCCTTACCGGCTGATTTTATAATTATTATCCTTACAACCGACCGCACTAAGGAGAACAGCATCAACTTTGTAATTCGTAGATCGATGTTGTCTCGCTCTCTACTGTACTTTGTTAACCCTTAAATGGACGATTTTTGTTTCACGTTTTCAAAGTTCTCTTCAAAGTGACATTCGACATTAACTTATTTTCGATGCATACAAATATTGGATAGTGCCAACATTAAAAAAAGTACAAAATTCAGAAGTAATTCAAAAGTACAGAAATAAAAACTAGTTGTCAAAATTAACAAAAGATTAAAAGAAGGTCAATTTTATCTGTGATGTTTAGTATGTCGTTTAAAAACAACATTGTCCATTTAAGGGTTAATTTAACATCGTGCATCTCCGTTTGCGCGTAACCTACTGGAACGCGTGTCGTTTGAAAGGTTACGAAAGGGACGGAATACATGACGGAGAAAAGAATAAAACGAGCAAGGAGAAAAGATCTCGGTAGGACAAGTACCAGACAAGTGCAAAGACACGGTAACGTCAAACTAATCTTATTCTAAACAACCCAGATTATTGCTATGCATCCAATTATAGCATTGTAAACAAACGACGTTGAAATCCGTCAAGCAGCGAAACGCCACGAGGCTTCTTCGAATACGCTTTACGTAAAAATCGATGGAATACCTTTTGAACGCACGTTAGAGGATGCTGTACGATATCGATAGGCGCGTTTCTGTTTAACGTGATGTTTATGTTTAACGTGATGTTTATGTGACGGGAGATTTGTATGGATTCGTGGCGAGTACCGGGGCACTCGAATATTAAATTATTCGAACTCGGCCCACGGAGGAGGGGAGGGGGCTGTCGGTTATCCGAGTAAATCGCGGGCCAGGGTGATGCGGTGCTTGAAAAGAGACGCGGTTGCCAGGAAGAATGCGCGTCGTCACCAATTCAGAACGGGACATGGCGATTACGCACATTTCCCAGGAGGCTGGAGCTTCAAACCCGAGTTAACAGAGCCGGTCCCTCTGTCCCTTCGTTTCCTTTTCCATTCAGCCCCTTTAGTCCCTTGCATCGACGATCGAAACCCACGGCCACTACCCTAATCGTCGTTGTCGCTCCTGTTGCCGGTACGAAACCTCGATTTATCCAACTAATTGGGAGGACTGAAATACGCGCGAACGTTTTCGTGTATGTAGATTTCTCCATGTTTATCGTATACAGGGTGTCCCAAAACTCGCGGAGGAGCCGGAAATGGGGGGTAAAATGTCGAATGGGGCTTCGTTAGGGAGATATTAACGGAAAACCCCGACCAATCAGAGCGCCAGGCGGCCGAGCTCCCCGACCAATCACGTTATTGGTACGGTACGAATACGGAACGGACACGTTACGGACACGTTACGGAGACGTTACGGACATGTGGAAAAATGTTGCAGGTTCTTGAAAGGGGTGATTCGGGGGGTGATTTGAAACAAGTTTTTCCTTAACGAAAATGTTGTCCGAGGCTTCGTTGAGGAGATATTAACGGAAAACAGTGACCAATCAGAGCGCGCGGATACCGTTGGAGCGGCCGCGGTAGGCGTGACTACGCGCTAGGCGGACGCGCCCATACGCTGCCGTGGGCGCTCCACCGGCATGCTCGCGCTCTGATTGGTCGGGGTTTTCCGTTAATATCTCCTCAACGAAGCCTCGGACAACATTTTCGCTAAGGAAAAAGTTGTTTCAAATCACCTCCCGAACCACCTCTTTCAAGGTGTTACAACATTTTTGGGACACTCTGTATACACAGAGCAGAGGTGATTTGAAACAACTTTTTCCTTAGCGAAATTGTTGTCCGAGGCTTCGTTGAGGAGATATTAAGCGAAAACCCCCGACTAATCAGAGCGCGCGTAGACCGTTGGAGCGGCCGCGGTAGCGAAGGCTACGCGCTAGGCGGCCACGCTCATTGGCTACCGCGAGCGCTCCACCGGCATACTCGCGCTCTGATTGGTCGGGGTTTTCCGTTAATATCTCCTCAACGAAGCCTCGGACAACATTTTCGCTAAGGAAAAAGTTGTTTCAAATCACCTCCCGAACCACCTCTTTCAAGGTGTTACAACATTTTTGGGACACTCTGTATACACAGAGTAGAGGTGATTTGAAACAACTTTTTCCTTAGCGAAATTGTTGTCCGAGGCTTCGTTAAGGAGATATTAACGGAAAACCCCGACCAATCAGAGCGCGCGTAGAAGGCTACGCGCTAGGCGGCCGCGCTCATTGGCTACCGCGAGCGCTCCACCGGCATACTCGCGCTCTGATTGGTCGGGGTTTTCGCTTAATATCTCCTTAACGAAGCCCCATCCGACATTTTTGCAAAGGAAATTGTCGTTCAGAATCGTCTCAGCTACCCCCCATTTCCGGCTCCTCCCCGAGTTTTGGGACACCCTGTATATCGTCGTCATAAACGCGCGTAAAAATCTCCGGTTCGTCGTTTACCGATTGCGAATCGAGAAACAGCCAACTCGACCCCAGCCCCGGGCTCAACCCTAGCTACGTTCCGCGAAAATTAGCGGGAGAAAGGAGAGGACGGGATCGATGTATGCGTACGCAAAGAGAGAACGTGAATTTTTGAGTAGGCGAGTATTTATTTCATTACAAGCGATAGACCGCGGGAACGGTGGTTGCCGCGAGGGGAGGGGGTGGGCGCGGGGGGGACGGAGAAGCCGCAGAAAGCCCGCACGGATCCTGGTAATATCGCGAAAAGTGTTTGCTCAGCTTGTCTCGACCGAGCTCGGAGCATTAAACCGCGAGCGTTCTTTCGTCTCCCCGGGATCCAGGGAGCGATACCGACCTCTCAATGTGTACACTTCTGCTCCCGATTATACGTTGCGAGCCCGAAGGGCTCTATTTCCTTTCTCCTCGCCCCGCTGATTTTCGATTCCACCGATTGAAACGGCAATCAGCGGGAGTACTTGTTCGTGGAACGCGACAATTCGACTAACAGCTCCGACAACGTCGGTGCGCGCCGATTTAAAGATGGAACCGATCCGGTGTTATCGATTTTTCCGGACAGATTTCTCGTTTTTCTGTCGATCGACGTCGCGTTTATTAATGCCGCGATAGAAAGGCAAATAAGAACTGCGCGGCGACGGGGTTTCGGGGGTGGTCTACGGGGTTAGAGCGGTCGACTGGCGATCCGGGACTTGCTAGGATCGATTTACGTTGGATCGTTCGCGAGAAAGGTGCGGGGAACTCGTAGCAGACCGCGAAGACTGTTTAACGAGATCCAACAAAAGTTTCTTTCGCTTTATTGATAAGTAATACGTGCACGATGTTTTATGTTTTACGTTACGTTACCGAATTCTGCACGGCTCACTTTGCTCCAGTACTGTTACAACATGCACATCTATGAAATTTGACTACGATATATACATCAATACAATATATATTGTCATACGTGCATTTATTATCATATATATATATATTCATTCATATATTCATTATTATATATATATTCATTCATATATTCATTATTATATATATATATATATATACACATATGACATATATTGATATGTCATATGTCAATATGTCATATGTGTATGTATTATCATGTATTCATTCATATATTCATATATTTATATGTCATATGTGTATGTATTATCATGTATTCATTCATGTATTCATTATCATATATTCATTCATATATTTATTATCATATATATATGATAATACATACACATATGACATACATTGATTTTGATAACACTTCTACACTACAAAGTTAGGACTCCTTATACAGTGCACAATTCACTTTGCTCCATTACTGTTCCAACATGAATATCTATGAAATTAGACTACGATATATATATTGTCATACGTGTATTTATTATCCTATATATATATATTGTCATACGTGTATTTATTATCCTATATATATATTGTCATACGTGTATTTATTATCATATATATATATATATTTCTCGATATATATATATATATATATTTCTCGAGATTTCTATGAAGACTTTTTCGCGGCTCGCAGCGTGCAACCGTTCTCGTGGAAAAACATCCTCGTGCCATGAATATAGAATCGCAGCCGCCTCCTCCGTGCCGAAAGGGTTAAATTCGCCGTTGATACTTTCGCGCTGGATTGAAAGCGACCGAAGAATGCATTTATCGATAGCCGATTTCCATTGACGCGTGTGCGCTCTTTCACGCGGCTAATCTTGATTCGTAGCAAACATAACCGTATCGTTTGAACGCGTGGACCGAAGTGACGTCGTTAATGACGTTGCATAAATAAATGGACGACGGCGACCGGTGTGCCGGTGTTCGCAGTAGCCGTGGCAAATGGGTAGGAAAATTAAATGCACGGGGAAACGGTTTGCTCGGCGTGCTCGCGTCACTTGTATAGGGTGCTTTGTAATTCGCGGCGCGGCCATTGATTAGCAGTGTTTGTTTCGCAACGAATCGATGTTATTTTTATTTTCAAGTATCCGCGCGATGCTTAAATTCGGAGCTTAAATTCGGAGCTTAAATTCGTTCCGTTGGAAACCGTGTTTTCCAATGTTGCGATAACGAAAAATGGTATCGATTCTTTGGATACCGCAACGCGGCGATCCCCCTTAACAGTGCAAATTGAATCACGCAAATATTTACATTTTTATATTTCATTTTCCGACTTGTTTGCGGCCGGGACGCGGCTCCCGTTAATAAGCCTTTTGGATTTTCGCGTGCATCCGTTTCCCTTTTTATTCGGCGACCGACAAATAAATTCTTATCGCGTCGAACTTGTACGAATAACGTAAACGCCCGAATAAATGTTGATCCGGCAAATGGTCCACGGACGGCCACGTTGTTCACCGTGCTTTTTGTAAATAGATCGATTTTGCTTTAATTATTGCACGTACCGTACGGAACGTATAGCACGGAACCATGCGTAGCCAGGTGCGAATATATTATAATAGAGACCTAATCCAGCGTCGCGTGGCCCTTCGAAGGAGAAGAAACTCGATTTTTCGGTTGAAGTAGTCTTTCGAGCTCGTGCTTCCCACGGTTCGTGCTAATTTTTCACGGTACACCCTGTGCAGCAGAGTCGGCGATGACGATGAAGGTTTTGGATCAACATTCGGATTCGGCAGCGGAGGTGGTGGCTGATCGTCGGGACTCGCGCGAGCGCGCGCGCGCTCTTGGCGCCAGCTAATTAGCGTCTTGATTTACTTAATCCCAATTAATGCCTTTGCCTGCAACAGCTCTCTCGCGTTTCTGTGTGCATTAGACGGTAGAAACGCCGGTTGAATTCGACGCGGAACATGGCCGCGTTTTCGCTGAGCAAATAATGGATTATACACGTGTGGGTGCGCACCGCACAGGGTTAATATACCTTCGTTTGCTTGAGAGAGAGAGAGAGAGAGAGAGAGAGAGAGAGAGAGAGAGAGAGAGAGAGAGAGAGAGAGAGAGAGAGAGAGAGAGAGAGAGAGAGAGAGAGAGAGAGAGAGAGAGAGAGAGAGAGAGAGAGAGAGAGAGAGAGAGAGAGAGAGAGAGAGAGAGAGAGAGAGAGAGAGAGAGCCTAGGTTGCTTGTTTCAATTCCCGTACTTCTCGCTGAACGAGTTAAAAAGATCTTCATTTCGACATTCTCTTCGCAGGAAGTCGTTGGTTCCAGATTTTATACACAACGCGAAAACCGTCCTCGCGTCAAGTCGTTCGAAAGAAAAAGTCAATTCTGAAGACTCGCTTCCTCGCGAAGCCTGCGTGTAATTGGGGTAACGTACAGTCGGGTGATGCATCTTTCTTTCTCCGATAGTACAACGAACAACCGTGCGTGCTTTCCGCGCACGTTCGAGCTCGCGTTTGCCGGATGACCGAAATCAAAGGGAATACTTTATTAATACGGAGACAAGGGATTGCACGTAGGGGGATTTGCGTAATAACGTTCTGTTGTTGGTTTAACTCATTACCTGCCCCGACCCTCCGTCGTTCGTCGTTTCTAATCGCCGATGCGAATTACGGAACGCAGACGATGTCCGGCGTCTTTACCTTTTCGTTCCATTAATTTCATTACAGTGTCGCGGAGTAGTACAGCGGAGTAGTACAGCGGAGTAGTACAGCGGAGTGTGTATCATTTCAGTAAAATAAAAGCATTACTCGGGTGGCCGAGTTCGATACACAGGGCGTCCCGTGGTACCTTCCGTGAAATATTCAAGCCCTTGGAGCTCCCTGCAGCCAGCTTAATTACCACACAGGCAAAGCGTCATTCCCGAGCGATTCTTTTCTTCGCTGTTCGATTTAGAATTCGAAAAGGGTTTCAATTTTATTCTCTTCAATTTCATTAATATAAAATCAATTCAATTTTTTTAATATAAAATCAAGACAGGATCCTTCGCTGTTACGTTACACGTGCTTCCTCCTTTTGCGATAATTACTTTAACGGTAGTTTCATTCCCATTTAATTCCGTGGGAATTAGCCCTTGGCCTCGATACACATTCGCGGTGTTACACATTCGTGGTGCGAGGAAGACACTAAATTTCGCCGTCGATAGGCGGCAGTACTACCGAAAGGGTTAATAAGATCAGTTCGGGCAAGTTTGCGTGGGATTGCAGGCAGCAGTTGAATTATGCGAGGCAATTTCTCTCGCTCGTGGGATTACCTGCCAATCAGTGTCGCGAATGTACTCCTATGGCGTTTATATGATTGCTGGATGTACAATTCTTCCTCGTGATTGTACACGTCCCCTCCTCTCGATTGTACACGCAGCCAATACCATCGGCAGCCCTGCGTCAACAATAATTTTCTCCACATTTGGAAAGACACGGGAGCAGCGTGCGTGACAGGTCTCCAGAGATCAACGCCGTTCCACCTACCTACAAGTTCGATGTGTGAAGCGTGCAAAGCGTCGAACGGTTCACACAATCTCCGGCAAATTACGCTAAAATTTCGCGTCGGCCCGCAACCGGTCCCCGATCGTTTCCTCCGATGTTTCGCGTCATCGCAAATCGGGACGCTTCGTCTACGCGGTATGATTGAACTTTGGACTTAAAATTTTCTAGTTCTCTATACGCGAACCTGTGGATTTCGGAGAATCCGGAAACGCTAGTTCTCAGGCGAGGAATCGCTCTGCACCTCCTCCCGGATCAAAATAGGGCCAACTCTGTTGATTCGAATCGCGGCAGGTTTCAAAAACAGGTACAGCGATATTAAAGCAGTAGTCGCTTTCGACTCCTCGTACCTTCCGAACACAGTGGATTCCTCGAGACTAGCATTTCTCAATTTTTCTCGACGAAATCCACAGGATTACGTAAAAGAAACTTGAAAGTAGGTCCCCGCCAAAGTGCAAGTGCCAAAGTGCCAAACTGGCGGGCAGAATACGTAAAAAGAAAATAGCCGCCAATTACAGAGTCAAAGAACCGATAACTAATTTCAAACTAAGGTAACGCGTACCAACTCCCAATTACAATAAAATTAATTCCAAAGAAAAGAAAACTCTCTCTCTCTCTCTCTCTCTCTCTCTCTCTCTCTCTCTCTCTCTCTCTCTCTCTCTCTCTCTCTCTCTCTCTCTCTCTCTCTCTCTCTCTCTCTCTC